>NW_024582827.1:32534-257829 GCF_018398535.1 Haplochromis burtoni
GCAATGCCCTGCATTTCCCCTCCTATCATGTTTCCTTTCAGATACGTGACTCAGCCTTATTCATCTAAACACAGGATGCTGAGACGCTGCACGATGAGGTTGCTAAAAGAAAAAGGGCTGAGTGTGCGGTAAGTTTCCTATGAGCAGTCAGAGTGTTTACACAGAGAAACTGCAGCTCTGACGTCAGATTGGCCGAAATAAACGTGTGTTTATAAGATGACTAATCATATGTGGTGCCCTAAGAAAAGCCTCTGCGATGGATTCTCACAGAGGCTTCAGTAATATTGTTTTTACTGAGCTGGAAGAGTCTCAGGATGTTACTACCGAAGCTAGAGCTCATTAAGCTGTTCAATTTTGGGTTGAGACAAAATAAACTTCCGCAGCTGACTTGGCTAAAGAGGAACTAACAAAAAAAAGAGACCCTGTCATTGTTAGTCAGCTGTTTATTATTTTATCAGCTAACTGACAAAGTCTCACCTCTGGCAGATAGCCTGCGCCTCCTTCATGGTGTTCCCTGCAACTAGGATGTGTTGAGGATCGAAGGTCATCATGGCCTGCATTTCTAGAATGGTGGCGTAGGTCAGAGCGTGGTACATGCTGTCTTTGTTTCTGCAAAACAAGCAAACAGAAAATTTCTGTTGTGATGCACAGGACGAAAAATATTAAATATTGCATTGTTTTACAATCTTTTACAGAACAACACATTAACATTTAGTTGCTTTAGATTTAGAATAATAAAACTCGACATCCTGGTTACATAAAGATTAAATCAAAAATATTTCTCATTCTGCAAAAACTTTTTTTAAATGCTTGAAGACATAAAATATTAATAAGCAGTCATCTGACAGAACAACAGTGTGGCCACTAGATGACGAATACCTGCTGACAAGAGACGGGAGATACTGAACAGTGTCTGTTGGCTTTCACGGTGACAAGGACACCGAAGTACTTGGAGCGTGTACCACGTGCACTTTCCCCACATAAATACCGAAATACTTGTTCAACTTGTTAATAAAGCTTCCTGGTCCTGATCTAAACAGTTAAACAGCTACTAATTAATCAAAACAAGTTAAAGATATACAACATATGTTTGTGCTATTAATAAGGAGTCCCACTGAAGTTATAGCGGACGGTTTAAACAGCCGTATGTATCCTGTGATTAACACATTTTCAAGCATGTCTGTTTGTTGGATCATATATTAAGTGACATGAAGTCAGAGGTGTGCAGGCAGGAATGCTGTCAGTCCGCATGGCCAACATTTCGCTGCTCTTCATCGCCAGATTAACTCATGTGACCAGCCTCTGGGATGTTACTCTGACCTCAGACCAGCTCACAATAAACAGATTTTTCACCCCATGAAAACTAGGCCAGCAAACATTAATCATGCTCTACTTCATGTTTCCTAATACAGCTATATCTATATATGTGCACACAAACTGGAAATAAAAGGCAAACGGAGATAAATGTGACATCATCCATGTGACTTTTTGTCTGTCATGAAAGAAAACTGCAGAATTAAGTAGAGACGTTTGTAAATTAACTAACTACAAACCTTCAACTGTTTGCTTAAATGAATTCAATCAGCTTTAACTCAGTAAACAAACACCAAACAAGCTCAGTAGCAACCTGGAAACAGAGAAGGCGCAGACTGAGAAGCAGGGAGATTTGCCTGGGTTACATTTCCATGGCGTCAGGCTCATTTATGTGAGACAGCAAGTGAAACTCAGGCTGGGAAACCTTTTAAGATGGAGTGTGATTTAAATTTAGTCACATGGCAGCAAAATATCTGTCAGATCTCAGTGATGAAAAGGTCGTAGCACCTCTGATAGCAGTAAAGCTGGGTCTCCAACATATTTTCACCACGTAGTTCCATAATGAAAGGGAGGAGCTGCTTTGAGATTCGCACAAACACGTGTGCACCGACACACACCTTGCATTCAGTTGAAGACGATGGAAGCAGCAATGGTAGTTCTGATGAAATCCAAACATTTTCAGTGATTTCTGCGCAGAAATTTGTGGACATTTGTCACAGAAACTTGTAGCTGATTCCTAAAATAACTCCTTGCCTGAATTAACCCTGATAATTTCACCCAAAGAAGACAACAGTACAGGCTACAGAGAAACAACAGCGCAGGTGTATCGAACACCATCCATGTAAACATCTGCCTCTCAAAATGAAAAAACACTTGACTGGTTACCGTGTGGAGCCATTACTCACGTTTCTATATTTTGCAAGGAAAATAGAAAAATATTTCTGTTCTTTGCAAGGACACACCACACCTGAGCTATTCATTTCCATATATGGAAATACAGTATACAGGACAAAAACAGAGCTTGAGCAATTCTAATGAGTTTGAAAGTCAATATTTGGTATAACCTACATCCTTCACCACATGCTGAACTCTCTTAGGTAGCTGTAATTTCTGAAAGTAATATTCGGGAATAGTTCTTCAGCTCTTCTTTGGATGTTGGCTGTTTTTGTGTTGTTCTCTGTCAAGATGATCCCAGACTGCTTCGGTGATGTTGAAGTCCGGGCTCTGAGGAGTGTGGTTGGGCGACCGGACGAATATATCGACGATAGGCTGAGCCCATTGTCGATGGTCAAGGGCGATTTATTTATTTATTTGCCCATGAGTACGTTTGCTAATAATGATGGAGCTAATAGAAGCAGCCAACATTAAAAAATAATAATAGCGCTGTTTTAGCAGCACCCTCTTTCATCTGCAAGCAAATGCCCCCTCCTCAGAGAGCACCCAAATGCTTGTTGATGCAGCTGCAGACGCTGGTGATAGCCTAGCATACTCAGCCGGATGGTGGACACGTGCATGCTCATGCAAGTTAGTCGTGTTTGAGTACTTTGCTCGCACTACACGTCTGCACAAGCGTTTACATCAGGTTTACCTGTTTCATCTGGTTTAAAGCCAAAGAAATCCAAAATTGGGGACTTTATATTTTTTTAGTGCTGTCAGCGTTAACGCGCCGTCATCACGACTAATGCGATTAACAATAAACCCATCTGGAGCGCAGACGGAGTCAAAATCCCTGAAATGTGTGTGTCAACGCATTTCGGGTAGTTTGTCCAAAGTTTGTTCATTCTGTGCTCCAGGTGGGCATCAAAAATCGCGTTAATCGTGACGACCGCGTTAACGCCGCGTTAACGCTGACAGCCCTAATTTTGGGGGAAATTAGTTCGTCCATGCTTGGACTTCTTTTTTTTTTTTGTCTGTCCCGTTTGGTTCTTTTTCATCAGAATTATTGTCTAAAGGTGAAGAAAGAGGCCCAACGGATTTACTTTACCAAATAGACCATCCCAGCCTTGCTGTAATGGTCTATTTGATTCACCTTTTAGTGTTTATTTTATTTTTTATTTTCACTTGCTAGATACGGGACAGACTTGAATGAGGAAAAGAAAAGGGAGACAGTGGCGCGGCTGCCCCTCTGTTGGTCTTCCTTGGTCTCTTGTGTTCTGGGGGCCTCCGGATGTCTGGAGTTTTGATCTCCTCCGTACCTGCTTCATACCCTGGAGGACGGGGCTGTGGCCCCCCCACACCCTCTAGCAGATCATTACTTGAAGAAACCTTTGGAATGCAAGCATGCTGATCCACACAGGTGTATACACAGACGCGGACTACAGCTTTCTTGGCTGCTGCCTCAAAGCACACTGTGCGCTGTCTATCTTGCGTGCTGCACAATATCGTTTATTATTTAGTATCTACTGATATCTACTGCTAGCTAGTTTATTGTGATGGTGCTGTTTTTTTATTATGTTGCTCTTTGTTGTTTGCTTTCTCTTCTGTTTTTTTTCTCCATACAGGTGACCCAGGTGTTTTGTTTTGTTTTTTTTGTTTTTTTCTTTCTTCCCCCCTTCTCACCGTCTCTTCTCCCCTTTGGTTTTCTTTCTCTCCCTCTCTTTCTTTCATTCTTTCTCCCTGTCCTATCCCCCAGTCATGTCTGTCCCGTTTGTAGCAACTGAAAATAAAATAAATACATAATTATAATAAAGGTCAATCAAATGGACCAATATGGCAAGGCCATGATGATCCACTTGGTAAAATAAATCTGCTTGGCATCTTTCTTGGCCTTAAGACAACAATTCTGATGCCAAAGATCCAAACGGGACACAAAAAAAAAAAAAAAAAAAAGAAAAGGGAGAAAGAAAGAGGGGAAAAAAACAAAAACCGACTAAATAAGCAGACAAAAAAATACAAATGTCAATCACCTGGATCACCTGTTGAGAAAGAAAAAAGAAAACAAGCATTTAACAAGGGATAAACTGAGTAAAGCGTAAGTAGTACACTATACACAACATCACGATGATATATGGGAATATAACTGTAAATACTAAATATTAAACATTATTGTGCAGCACGTAAGATCGACAGCGCACAGTGTGCTTTGAGGTAGGAGCCAAAAAGGGTGTAGTTTGTGTGTGTGAGCACCCGTGTGTACACCTGTGAGCATGACGCGCTTGTTTTAAAAGGTTCCTTCATGTAATGATCTGCTAGAGGGTGTGGGGGGGCCACAGCCCCGTCCTCCAGGGCATGAAGCAGGTATGGAGGAGATCAAACTCCAGACATCCAGAGGCCCCCAGAACACAAGAGACCAAGGAAGACCAACAGAGGGGCAGCCGCGCCACTGTCCCAGAAAGAGCTGAGGAGAGTCCCAGATGAGGGCTCACTCAGCAGCCTTTTGTTCCAAAAATATTATTTCCTGCCTGTCAAACTGTGTTATCTTTGGCATTTTTAATAGATTCAACTAAAGAAATGGGAATAAATGATGTATTTTTTATGACAAGCTTCTAGCAACAAAGTGCCTGAAGATATAATTCAAAGTTAGTTCTTTGCTAAGTTGTCTGACATGTGTAGACACAACACTGGTTCATCGGTTGACTTGAATGATTCATAGGTCTGAAACAAAAAAGAAAACATTTCTCTGAAGGTGCCCCGGTATAAGGATTGGACTGAAAAGGAGTGAAAACGCTGCCAAGTCCTTCGTAATACCCCGAGAACTATTGCTCAAGACCACAAGAAAGGCTGGTTCATTGGAAACGAATGCAAAGAAATGAGGCTTGACTCAAGGATTCTGACTTCTAATCATAAACAACTAAACATGAGGACCTGTGACCTGAATCCCAGCTAAACCATAACACAGCATCTAAAATTAAAGGAATAAACAAATCAGTGATCCAGTAAGATTTTCAGGACAATCGGACGCTTGAATATCTCCACAGACCTGTAATAAGTTAACCAGCTACAGGATGTACTTCCTGTGAGAACCTCTGTTCGGTTTCTGCTACTCCTCAGCTGCTATGGTTCGTTTGGCTTGGTGTCTAGCCTCTTCCTCTTCTGCTTCATCTCGCCCTCCAGCTGTCAGTCCACTTATGGTTTTATGTTTTTATCTGGATCCACTGCTTTTATACCAGTTTATTTATCGCTGCTTTCATTGACTGTTCCCCTGCCTCCTGATATGATGCACATTTTCAGTAATTTGACATGTAGTTTGGGGTTTTTCTATCACCTTTAATGGCCATTGTATTTCTCGTAAAGTAAATCAAGCTTCCAGTTTTACAACGGCTTTCAGTTAATGAGTGAAGCATAAATCTACTGTCTCCTGTGCTGAGCTGTCCACCTGCACAAACAGTGCTTAAACAGAGTCCATGCTTGCTAACAGCGCACTAATTCCATGTGTCCGTAATAACCGACCCCGTCATAAATAACTGCGGCGGAGGACTTTAACGCACGAGTCTCGCTCAAGACCAAAGTTATCCAAAAGATTCAGGGTGATTGCCGATATGGTGACCGTGACTGTAAGCCACTGACTAAAGTCTCTACAAACACAATATTGTTCCACAGTCAGATTTCCAATTAATATGCACTTTGTATAAACGAGGTCTTGCTCCCAATGCATCCTGGGACGACCTCCAACTACCTGTGACCATAAACATGGACGTAGGGGTAAATGTAGCAGACACAAGATTGACTAAATAGAAACTGTGTCCACATATGTGTGTGTCCTTGCCCCACATGGCTGCGTCAGACTACAGCTAACAGGTGGAGGAAAACAAAGCAAATCCTGCCTGCAAGCAAAGGTGTGAGATCTAAAAGTCTGAAACTAATGCTAACGTCAGACACAGAGCTGCTCTCTGAGGCCTCAAAGTTCAAGGCCGAGCAAGTGGAAGAACACAAAAGCTGCGGGATGCAAAGATTCCCAGGCTCTACAACACATGATAACTCCAGAAAACATCCCCGCTGATGTGTCCAGGTGCATTAAAATGATATACAGCATGCTGAAAGCCCAACAGCTGTCATTTCCTCTCATAAAAGCTTTTTCTGAGGAGAAAATGAGGTTGTGGGTGTCATTGGGTTGTGTACAAAGCAAACAAAATATTAAAAAATCAGTTTAATTGCAGTTCTGCATGTAAATGGAATAGAGCCGGCTGCACAGGGAGAAACCTGTGAGGCAGAAATCAGGACACCAACAGGAGTGTGAGGTTTTAGATTTATCCACATCGTCAGCACGGGTAGAAGATTTCCCAAATCCAAGTTTAAATAACAAACACCAGGAAAGACGGACCAAAAAATAATAATGTAAAAAACAAAGAGTGCGAGTTCATTCACTCTTAATGTCGTCACACACATGTCTCTCAGCAACAACACCACACACCGGTTTACTCAAAACTACAAACACAGTCAGGGCTAAAAGGAAGCTATTGTTTGATGCTGGGCAGCACTGGAAAGAAGAAACTGGGCTGAGGAGCGGCCCACAGTCCCAGAGGACGGATCAAAGCAGCGGCACGATAAAGGTGCTGATAACACGCAGTGGACACCGAGTAACACGATGACTCGGTGTTGGAGTACAAACCTGGAGGTGCCGTTTCTACGTGCTGTGTTATGTTAATGTAACTTAAAGCAGCACATGGTTCACATAACCTGTTCATGTAAACACAACAGAAACAGCAATTACAGTTTATTGGCTTTAATGTATCTTGTCTATTAAGACTTTGACACCTTATTTCTTATATCTATTGTACTTTTAATTCTCTATTTTATCTTTTTTAACTTTAGATTCAATTTACTTGTCCGCTGTGGGTCACTGCAATGCGGTGTTTGTCCTGCACTTAACAAAGAACCGACAAGAAGCTTGACTTTAACTGCACTGCAGTACGATGGTTCCAGCTGTCACTGATTCAGGACTCAAAAACATCATCTTACAGACTTTATTTTCCAAGCATGTTATGGCCCCGGCAGAGCCTGCTGTGATTTGTCCCAGTTGCTGTGTCATGTTGTCTCTCCAGCTTCAGGTGCCGCACTTTTGTGCAGCCAACTCTTCTCAGCAACTGGGTCAGAGCACAGAGGACAGCTCCAGACTCAGGAAGCATGTCTGGTTTTATATGTTGTGGCTGCCGAATGTGGGACCTCTGTGGTGCTTTGGCTGATTTAGCCTTTTTAACTTATTATTTTTACCTGATCAACTTCAGAGTTTTAATATGTTTCTCTTTTGATGGTGATCGTGGTCTGTCCATCTCTTTTAGTTAAACTGTTCGAAGAAACCTTCGCTTTATTTGCCTCCTTGTCTCCTTTTTCAAACCCGACACTTTTTGTTGTTTCCCCACATAATTGGACCTTCATGGAAACATCACAACACATTAAAAAGCTCCTTCTAATTGTGCAGCCATCTTCAAAGGCTGAATAGTGAATTTATCTTCAATATCGAAGTGTCCTCTTAATTAGAGAAACTGTACTGATCCTGCCACTGGGAAGAATTTAAAGCAGTGAGTGCTCTGAATGCTCAAAACAAATAAAGCACAGCTTCTTAATTCTTAAACTTTTATTGGACATTTAATTCAATCGAATTCATTTAGAGACGGCTTTAGATTTTATCGTGAAAAACCAAACAGCAATCATGGCAGCATGTAAAAAAAAGTGATCATCATCAGAACATTTTCAGAAAACTGGGTGACAAAGCTAAAAGCTCCAGGTCGTGACACGTCCACAGTGAGAGACACAAACTACTAACAGAGACCTGCAACATTAGGGGACGACTGTCTAAAAGTCCTCCAAGTCACCAAAGATCCAAGAAAAACATTCAAGGAACTGCAGCAGGGTTAAAATAGAAGAGCAGTGAGGTGAAATCACCGCAGATCTAAAGCTATTAGGAATCCTCTGAATGATCCCTTAACTCACATTTATGACCTTCATATCTTTTGATAAGAGTTCTCGGACGCTCATGAAAAAACATGGTCAAAGTTTCAAATAATGAGGCAAAAGCTCAGATTTTGGACTGCTGTCAGTCTGAACAGAAGCTCCGCCCACCTGCTGTTCAAACCCTCTGTTTGAGAGGGGGAGCCAATCAGCAGACAGTTGTCTTAAGGGAAGAGGAACTAAAACTAAACTTGTTTCAGACAGAGGCCCAATATCAGATAAATAAGAATTATTTTGAGCCGTGAAAGTTACTGAGAACACTCGAAAGGTCAAAGCCCGGCGAGAACAGCACCCGTAGCAGGTCGTTACGCAGGTGGTGCTCCTACCTGCATCTGAGCCGCGCCTGCGCCTCCTCAAAGTCGTTTCTGAGGAACAGATCCAGGGCGGCCATACAGTCCTCGAGAGCCAGCGTCAGGTCTGACCGCGAGCAGCTGCAGAAACAAAACAAACAGCAAATCTGGATGAAAACATGCTGAAAATACATCATCGTCCAAACACAAGGATGTAGCTGTGATCAAAGTGTACACAAAACAAGCCTGTGTCATATAAGGCAACCCTAAAAAGTGTTTGTGTCTTTGACTGGCCCCAAGAATAAAAACACAATCTAAAACACATTTTGTCCTGAATCGTAACATATTCATAAGTTATTAAATTCTCTGCACTCCTGCGAGACAGAAACCAGAAGATGAACACAGAGTGAGCCAGACGAGCAAACCGGCTGGAGGGAGTGCCTGTGGCGGGGCGGGGCCTGCGGTGCCGTGCAGAGGAGGCGGACGCACCTGCACGGCACCGCAGGCCACGCCCCGCCACAGTGCTCTTTGCTGTTACTGCTGCTGCTATTTGCATTACAGACATAATCATACATTTAGACAAGGACAAGCTCCGGGAGCAGTTTCTGAATCTTTTATTAAAGATAAAGAACAGATGCGCTTCGTGGCTTAAAGAAGATCACGTCACCTTGTATTCATCACGTGACGGGCGTGTGTACGACCTGGAGTCGTCCATCTTTGATTTGACCCGCTGTAGCCATGAAACTTTAAACGTATGTTTCACTTGTTAAACTCGGGGAGAAAACAGCAGCCAGAATGTGAAAAACTCGTTAATGACAGAGAGAAGCTAAGCTGATGGAAATTCTAAAAAACATTAAGCTCATTCATTAACTTTGCTTGGATTGTTGCTTGTTTGCTGTGTAATTACTTTTTATTACATTTACTGGATTTTGGACTAAATGACGTCAATCCCTGCCATGAAATATACACAACTGTTGATTTTTTTTACATTAAGTATTAGTTAATTAGCTTAATGTAATACTTTCGAAGGGTTTTCAGGAGAAAAGCATCTTCTGTCTAAAAAACAAATTATGACAGAACTTGTGGAACGATGCTCTCAGATTCGACCAAAATGCAGATGTTTCACCAAAACGCACAGCACCGCCTTTGGCAAAAAGCACCCACAGCACATGGGTGAAGGGGAGAGGATTGGGGCTTGTTTTGCAGCCACGGGACCCGGGCACCTTGAGTAAAATCTAAAAACGCTTGTAATACAAAATTATTCAAGAGTCAAATGTGAAGTCAACTGTCTGAGAGCTAAAGCTTGGTCAAAACAGAGTCATTCAACAGACAGAGATCCCAAGCAGAGCAGCAAATCTGCAACAGAATAACTGGGGGGAAAAATCAAGGTGCTGCACTGGGCCAAAGTCCAGACCTCACCCTCATTAAAATGCTGTGGTGGGAGTTTAGGAGAGCTGGGTAAAAATGAATGCATGAGAGAGGCTGATACATTTAGACAGGAAATGATGCTATAAGCATTTCTACAAGTTGGGGTGTTCTTAGATAAATGAATAAATCACAACCTGGTCTGAACAAGATTTTTTTTATTATATCCTGATACGTACAAACTTCTAATTGAAAGAGGGTGTACTCCATTTTTACGAAGCTAGGAGCCACTATTGCGTGAAATGACCTCGCTGTCTACTCTCTCCAGTATTTTGTGCTTTGTCTTGATTGTGGTTTCTTGTGTCTTTCTGTGGTCTCGATTTCCCCCCTCGGCCCCATCCAGTCTGGACAGATGGCTGCCCTCCCAGAAGGTTTTTTATGTAGAAAAAGGCGAGTTTCTTTCTTGGATCACTGGCTTTTTCTCTATAACACCGTTAGCTCTTTACCTTACAACATAACGTCTCTGAGGGCAACTATCATTCCCATTTAAGTGCAGGAACACACTCTGTCAGTATTACCCGCTCAGCCCATGTCAGCATTAGACAGCTGCAGAGGAATAAAAGAGGAAACGCAGCTACAGCTAACGTGTCTGGCACATTCCTGCCCATTAGAAACACAAAGAAGCCATAAACTCACTTCATACATACACATACCACCAGCAGCATGATAGAAAGAAGCACACATACTGGTGCAGCTCTGCTAATGACATGCGGGTGACTGCTGTGTTCACCATATGACCGGCAGCCAGCAGTTTCCTGCTAACAGAAACCTCCTCTCACTGGTGCACATACTGGTCCGTCTCTGTGCAAAACTCAGGTGACTTTAAGAAATGCTCTTTGTTGTCAGCAACAATACACACACACACACACACAGAAAGACCCACACTACACACACACACACACACACACACACACACACACACACACACACACACACAAAACACACACACACACACACAGACAAAATAATGCAACCGAAGCTATAAACAGCATTATATAAACATTAGCAATTAGCATACAATGATTAACTTATTTTACCATTGGCTATTTTCTAATTGAGTGTCCACAGATGATACTTTAATATGAAGACCAATAATAAAATCCAAGAGAAAATAATGCAGCACATTGTGCGCACATTTATGTTGTTAATCCTGCAGAGTCACATGTCTTCCACCAGTGGCCACTGAGTGAATCCAACCAGTCCAACCAGAGCTGTTGGTACAGTCCATACCGGTTTTCTGTACGAGTAAAGGTGCAGCGACGACAGAGTATTCAACCCCGTAAGCCACAGAGTCAATATTCTCACCTGCAAAAATCCCCAGATGTAGGCAGGAACAGATGAAAACACTGAAATACAATAAACCTGCAGCTCACTAATCCAGAGTGAAATCTGGAAACTCAAATACTGACAGAGTACTTCTGCATTAAAGAGAGAATAACACACATATTACACTGACACAGTGACGCTGACTGTACTTAACCTGATCTAAGAGTTATGAACCTGTAAGAAGTGCAACATTAATTTTAGTCACAGTAATACCCTGTGACCTCTCGGTCAAAGTCCCACCTTTAAAATATAACTGGGGCCCAGTTCAGAGTTTAAATGACAGGCCTACAGAAGAATTAAGAAATGCTAATACTTACACCAAATGTATAGCTTTGCCAAACATTTATTGTAACCTTACCCTAAATCTTTACTCGAGGCATGTTTAGTTATTATTTTAGATTTTAGAAAGTTGCTTTATATTGTAAGGTAAAGACACTACAATACAAGACAGAAAACCCAACAATTAGACAGTATCCTATGAGCAAGCACTTGGTGACAGCAGGATGGAAAAACTCCTTTATGACAGGACGTTGTAGTACCATATCACCCTATTAGAGCACTTCGCTCTCGCTCTGCAGGCCTACTTGTTGTTCCTAGAGTATTTAAAAGTAGAATGGGAGGCAGAGCCTTCAGTTTTCAGGCCCCTCTTCTGTGGAACCAGCTTCCAGTTTGGATTCAGGAGACAGACACTATCTCTACTTTCAAGATTAGGCTTAAAACTTTCCTTTTTGCTAAAGCATATAGTTAGGGCTGGACCAGGTGACCCTGAATCCTCCCTTAGTTATGCTGCAATAGACTAGGCTGCCGGGGGATTCCCATGATGCATTGAGTTTTTCCTTTCCAGTCACCTTTCTCCTCACTATGTTTAACAGACCTCTCTGCATTGAATCATATCTGTTATTAACCTCTGTCTCTCTTCCACAGCATGTCTTTATCCTGTCTTCCTTCTCTCACCCCAACCGGTCGCAGCAGATGGCCCCGCCCCTCCCTGAGCCTGGTTCTGCTGGAGGTTTCTTCCTGTTAAAAGGGAGTTTTTCCTTCCCACTGTCGCCAAAGTGCTTGCTCATAGGGGGTCATATGATTGTTGGGTTTTTCTCTGTATCTATGAAGCGCCTTGAGGCGACTTTTGTTGTGATTTGGCGCTATATAAATAAAATTGAATTGAATTGAATTGAAAAACTCCAGCACTTCCAGGTTGAGGAGGGGGGGGGCCATCTGCTGCGACCGGTCAGGAGGGTGAGGGGAAAGAGAGGAGAAAAGGGAGAGCATAGGGAGACGGGACAAAACACTGACTATAGAAAATTTAATAGCATCCAGAAATGGAAAGATACAAGCATCACGGGATGCAGCCTGAGCCGACTGCAGCATAACTACAGGGATGGTTCAGAGTCACCTGATCCAGCCCCAACTATAAGCCTTAGTAACAAAGAAAGTTTTAAACTTAAACTTAAATTAGTGGAGTCAAATTACCTGTTAGACTCAGGCTACAATGATACTGAGGTAGATAAGGAATCGTTAAAAACTGCAGTGTGTCAGCAGTATTAAACAGACGCCTTACGCAGCAGGTTTGTGTGCATGTTACATAAAAGAGGGCTGATTTTAATAATAAACCACATTTTTTGTGTTACTGGATTCCTGCTATTCAGATTTTTTAGATAAAGGCTGAAACCTGTGTCTGCAAAGCTGAGGACAGCAAAGCATCAGTGGATATATCATTTCCTTATAGGTGGAAACCGACTTAACTGGTACCGGCTGACTGGAAAACAAGATTTTGGCACCTTGAACGCAATCTGAGAAGAACAAAAATAAAGGAAATGGACTGTGTGAAGGAAAGAAAAGGCAGAAAGAGGAGAGTGTGCGAGGTTCAGGCTGTGCATACCACGCATCGTCCAAATAATTTAATTAGGTTCAAGTCAGCAAGTCTCAAATTCTGCGTTGATTTCTCCAGAGAGCAAATTACACAATGATGATCATTATCAGGCAAAGGCACACACACACACACAGCCACTATTCATACACACTCACACACCACTGCATGTGCTGATGCAAACCAATAAGTGCACACATGCACCCACACAACCACGCACACACCCTTTCCTGGAGTGACAAAGCATTAGTTTTATCAACTGTGTGTGACAGAGCTTTCAGCACATCAGACAGGCTGGTATAACATGTTCAAAGGCCTTGTTACGGGAAACAAAAGAAGCGAGCAGCTCCGACAATAAATCGAGCGAGTTTGTCCACATGCCTGAGAGACAGGAGTGGAAAACAAACGTCACATGAGAATGGAAACACGGCAGGAAAAGTCACATTCGCAGAGCATCTCACACTCTCACGACTGCATGAGAAACACACGTCATCCCAACATGAGCGCATCTTACCCGTTCGACAGAGTCTCTTCCTCCCCTGACATTTTCATCTGGCAAAGTGTGTGTGTGTGTGTGTCCGGAAGAGACGCAGAGAAAGCGACTAAAGTAAGAGAGAGAAAATAGCAGAAGTGGCTGTGAGCCCGGGGCCTTTCCAGCAGTGCAGTGCGATGCTGTGTGTCTCTTTCTGTAGCAGCAGAAACAGCAGAAGGTTAGGCAGAGAGAGAGCGTGAGAGAGAGAGGTAGGGATGAATGAAGGAGAGAGAAAACGAGGGAGGAACGAGAGGTAGGACGCAACAGCAGCCCTTAATAAGACTGGGATGACTATCACACATGGAGAGAAAGCCTGGCCCACCTCGTCCGATCATCACCCTCATGCTCCACACTGCAGTCTCCGCTCTGATTGGTTAATGCAAAATCAGGAGCGTGGCTGAAATGCCCACTTTCACAGTCAGGGGATTTTTCTGTGTAGTGAGGATACTTCCAAAAACTAAACCCTGGAGGAGCAATGTGCTAAAAGCAGAAGTGTTCATAGTCATGAAGCCATTTTTCGTCATAAAAAGACACAAACGCTACTGTAGGTGGGAAAGAAATGTAGCTTTCTGAGGCGCAGCTGGTCAGGGCTGCTGCAGAGGCTGCTCACCGCAGCGGGCAGGCGGTCCAGGAATAGACGTCGATGCAGCGCAGCGGCTCCAAAATGTAGACGCACGAGAAATAATGTGAAATCGTGAATGGAGAACGGGGGCAGTGCCAGGACTTGAGCTGTATATCACTGCGAACAGCCCATTGCCAGTCATCCATTAGATGTGAGTGAGTGTGAATGGGTGAGAGAGCGACATAAACACATGTCGGCTGTAGTGTCTCGACCCGCATCTTTAATAAGCAGTTAAAACGACTAAACAAGCAGCAGTAATCAGAGCTGTCAGGCTTTTTGTTTTACATTAAAGTCGAGGAGTTTAAGCCCAGTTAGCTGTGCGGATTTACTTTTTTGTCTTAAATACTGAAACTACAAACAAGTCTGTGTCATAACATGATACCTCAGCACTGCATACTCTCTTTGGACCACTTTTGTTAAGCACCGCCTCCTTTTTCTTTCATCCCACTGGCTGTGAAGCCGTGCCCAGATAATGCATTCACCAGTCAGCCACCGTGACCTTTGTGTAGTGTTTCCTGCATAATCGTGGGTGTTGTTCGCAGAGGAATCATGGGTAAACGGTGGGTTCGCCGTGACCACGCTTGAGCAAATATACTTGATGAGTTTCCACCTGTGGCGCTGCACGCGAAGGCTGACAGTCTTTGTTTCATGCATGACCCCAGTGTGTGCTCGGGTGTGTGGCATGCCAGATACTGTCAGTTTTTAATCTGCAACAGTGTGTTTGCTCTGAAACACCAAGATGCTAAATACATCATGTTTACTGTCACATTAGAAATGATGCAAAAGCAGCAAAATCTCACATCTGACCAGCTAAACCAAGGAGCAGCACTTCTACACTCAAGCTTTATTAAAGTAAATGTATTTTTAGTGAAACAGTTTTATTAGACAGCTAAGCGTTCATGCCACACGATCATATAACATATGCTAATTTGCTGTTTTTGCTTCCCTTCAAAGGTCTTACGGCGCAATCACAGCATGTTTATGAAGCCACGTCTTTGCCCATTAATAAACCTTTAGAAGTTAAACCACCACTCAGCCTGCATTGTTATATAGGAATTGCTTCCTTCCCAGAGGTGGAATGTAAAATACCCATAGCACCTATGTTTGCATACGTGATTATATTTTTATATTTAAATACTTTTTTTCCTGGTGCCAGGTTTTTAATGAGATTACTATGAGATGTAATAGAAACAGTCCTGATTCCTGGTTATTACTACAAACACATCTCTACTACTAACTGGTTTTGCCTCAAAGGCGTAACTGTTCCCACATATTTAGCCCAGTTTCTGGCCCGTTATTATCCAGTTACATACACTTCAGTGTGTTTAGTCATGCATAACCACTGGTAGCAGATAATGTATTAATTAGTTCAGTAATTAAGTGGTACTAACTTGCTATTGCCATGCTCATGTTTCCACTATTACCATGTTATTACCGAGTTTAATAGAAAGGGCCACCAGGTTAATTAAAGCATTCTTTATTCTCACTGATGATTTACTGAATTATTGCCATCAAATTACTGACAAAACAAATCTGATATAAAAAATTCATCTGCATCAGTTTGTTCCTCAACGCTGGAGGAAAATACTGACCGTCAATGAGTCAGAATTACCTGTTTTCAGATACTATAACAGCCACACATATTATTCCTCTCTCCAAAGTTTAACTGTGAACTTTAAAGCAACCGAGCTCCACAGAGATCAAGAGACAGCATAAAGCTTACAGTCATGTGACCGCGCTAAGGGCTTCGTACATATTACTGGTTTTGCTCCCATGAAAGCACAATCGCGAGAACAAAGCTCTCTCAGTGTCCGGCGCAGAAACAAGAGGGGAAAAAAACATCTATCTTTATAGAGAGTAGTAAAAAGAAAAGCCTAATTGTTGCTTTCATCTCTCGTGTTTGCTGTGAGGACATCAGAGGGTCATGGGTTTAAATTGAAGATAATTAGATTCTCATTGCCCTCCTCATGGTGCAAAAACACTCCTGCTCACTGCCCAACTTGCAAAAACACATTCGTTTGCAAAGTTTTGGTTTTTCACTTTGATCAGCCAAACAGGTCATGACATATTTAGCAGGTAGTGGGTTCCTATTGGACACATCTATGCGCCTGTCACATGACTGAGGAGTCCAGGCTGTCGCACACGGATGTGATTTTCAGTTCACATCGATGTGCGATGTCTCCGGGGGTTTTTGAGGACCCGGTTTGCCAAAATCGAAGATTTCAGAGCTCACAGACATGTGATATTAGAAGCAAATCAAATGTTTAAAGCTTTTACATACAAACAAATGTTGATTTATCAGCACAACTTAGCACGTCTTCAATTAAAAACAGCAGATGTTCACTGAAATAAAACCTTTTAAAAATATTTATAAAACTCAAACTAGCTGCCAGTATTGTATAAATATCTAAAAGCGTCCTTTCACTTTATTACGTGCTTCTGTTCTTATCAGACAGACACACATTTCTTCTCCAGGCTCTGAACGCTCATCATAGTTTGAATAAGCGATGCTTTCACGGTCACACTCAGGCATAACTAAAGTGCTGAGAGATGATGTTATTCTCAGGTTCCCTCTGTCTGAATTATTGATATCACAAGCAGGAGAAGCTGCCCGTGAACTCCTGACGACTTTGTTACCTCAACATGTGCATCTTTGTGTCTCGATGAAACCAAACATTTCTGTAATCTAAGCCTCGGTTTTCGTGTATGATCTGAGAGAGCTCACAGGCCAGTCTTACCCATTCGATGGATCTGTTGACTCCAGACCATCTTTGTCGTCCGGTATCTGTAACCTGAAACACGGGAACAGAATCGGGCTGTTTTAGAGAAAGGAGAGCAATCTCGAGGGATGAAAACCAGCTGAAAGACAAGCTGTTGTTTGAGGAACACGATCGTGAGAGAGAGAAATATGGACACCGATACATGAGGACACTCCCAGGCCACAATGACTCGCTGATTTCTACAGATATGAACTTGATGACTTTCAGGGAAACCTGTGTGAGACTGGGCTGATGTGGGAGCAAATATTTAAATTTGTTAAATTACATTTGTGAACTTAAAGAAACTTACTTGAAGTCTGTGATGATGGAGTCCAGCTCTGGACTGTTTACATCTGACAACCTGAGATGAGAAATGCAGATGAGTCTGAGCGTAACCGCCTGCCAGAGTTAAACTTATTGTTATGCTGTAATCAGAGCCACGATTAGCAGCGGCTTTATGTTTTCTTTGTTCCTCACAGTACGAAAACATGACGTGCGCAGTGTCACCGTACCGGCTCGGGGAGTCCGGGCTGTCAGGTACGTCTTGTGGATTCATTGCATCCCTGTGAACAGGTCAAAGGTCAGCTTGGGAAAAAAAACCCACAAGACTGAATCTCATTAAGGTAAGAGGAGGATGTCAGCTGGGAAAGTCTGAGGAAAGAAGGGCTGTAGCGAGAACGTGAAGTCTAACTTTTGAAATACTCGATACTATTCCAGCATATGACCGAGTATTTTCTTCTCGTCAGCGTCCCAGCACGTTTTTAAATATGCTGCTGGCATCAAATTCATAATGAGAATTGTTAAATAAAACTGACACCATCGATATTCAAACATATATAAAATATATGTAAATAATGTGGAACGCATTCTGATTTACCTACACTTTACATACAGCCTGAAGTAGGCTGCTAATCAATATAAACATCATACAATCAACAGATGTCCTGTAAAAACTAAAGTTGTTTGTTTTGGAGTGAAATCGCTAAAATCGTCTGTTCTAGTTAGAACTTTATTTACACATGAATGTGTAACAAAACACAAGAGAGACCCAGCTAAGTGTTGGGCCCCTTCAGAACATCACAAACTACATGGATCATGATGATGGATCATATCAGTGGCTAAACGCACGTAAGTGTTACATTATTAGACTTTTCTCCCTTTTTGAAACAAAACAAAGTATCAGATCCACTTCCCTCTTTGAGCCTCAAACAGCTGCAAAGTACCTGAAATGACCAGGTCAAAGGGAAAGGCAGCTTGAAACCTTGCAAGTATTATAACGGGACACTGGATAATAAACATTCAGTGCGAGTTAAAATAAGCCAAACATGGGGCAGTAACATAAAACTGAACGGTTTACATCAGCCTGTTAAATCTGACTTTCACTAACAGTAAAAAGCTCGCGTGGTCCTGACTGACACATCGTGAGCGTCAGGTTGACTAACAGGATGCAGAACACAGACTGACACACTTATAATAATAAGAGAGAAGGAACAGACACCAAACATCTCAGGAGGTTTCTTCCGCCTCTTCCTTTATTAACTACAGAGACTCAAACACACACCGGTGGTTTGCGTGGTTTATTAAAGGGTCCTGGAAATCTCGTGTTCACAGGCTCCAGTGTGCGCTAAACAACAATCTCAGCGCGATGACACGATAACCTCAGGCCAGCGCAGTCACATGACGCCTTAGGTTTAAAAAAAAGTGCGATTAAATCCCAGCAGCCGGCCTGACTTTGGAGACAGACAAGCACGGACACGGCCAACCAAGACGCGCCGATCTCCGGGAGCTTTTTCCTTCCACTCACCTTTTGCTGTCATGTTTCTTCACGCTTCGCTTCCAGCTGTTCATGAAACTCATCCCACAGCGCGGGAGGACCAGCGGCGACCGGAGAGGTTTACACAGCGGCTCACACTCACGTCACACGGGAGCGAGTGGAAGGGAAAGCGGCTGCTGCGGCTGCTGCTGCGCGTCTTCCTCCTTCCTGACGTGGAAAGGTGCGCTGCTCATCAACGCAATAATGACTTTTATTTGAATGCACAGCAATGCAGCCGCTCGCCCCGCGGTCCTAAAGCCGTCCGTGTTAGGACGACGCTACAAACAAGGAAGTAAACACAGGCGATAATAATATTCATAAATATGATCTTAAATGCCCAAAATACTAAAAGATATATATTTTTACAAAAAAATATTTAAGCAAATAATGTTTATTTTTTATTATTAAAATAATTTTGCATAAAATAGATAAATGTTACATAGATTTTCTATAAAATGACAGAATTGCTTTGTATAATTTGTTTTAATTACCTAATTAATTTATTTTTATTTATTTGCCCAGCGTGTTTACAGAAATACTTGAAAGGTGACAAAAACGTAAACACGGGTTGTTTATGAGTACTAAAGGTGCTTATGATACTATAATTGTCTTTATAATATATTTACATCTAAATAAAAAAAGAAATATCGTGACACTATAGTTAAATACTAGAAACGAAATATATGCCCTTGTATTCAGAAATGAGGACATCAGAGGGACATCAGGTTGGGCAGTCTGGAGACTAAATCAATGAGGCTGAGATTATTTTTGGATGAGTAGAGGATGAATCGTGGATATATTGGAAAAGGAAGGTGATTATCGAACTGGCAAGTAGGAGGGAAAGAGGGAGATCCCAGAGAAGATTCGTGGATGTAGAAGGATGGCATGCAGAGGTGACAGAGGATGCTAGGGATAGGATGAGATGGAGACTGATGATCTGCTGTGGTCATCTCGAAAAGTAGCAGCCAAAAGCATGAGGCACTGAATCCATGTCACCTCCTTTGTTGTAAATCAAAGTGACAACAGGTGCACAGGAGGCAACAACAAGGCAACTTCCAAAAAGGGAATGGTGTTGCAGGTGGAGACCACAGACAATTACGCTCTCGTTATTCCTCCTGACTGACTTCTCTCCAGTTTTGAAGCTCCTCCCGGAGGTTTGCTGTGTCTCCTGGGATCTGGTGCATCGTACGAGGAGAAACAGGAGGGGCACTATCACGTGTGGATGACAATATATTAAGAAGATGCTCTGGGAAAAAAAAAATGCACCAACTGCAAAACTACACATTTTTAATATTTATTCTGTTTCAATTAAATGCATTACATGGCCAAAGCCTTCCAATAATGATTTTTCTTACAAGTTAGGAAGTACAAAATAAAATACAATTAGCCTGAAGCTTAAAAAGCTTTATGGATAAGCCTAGAAACGTACAGTAAGTGGTTCTGGTTTTGAGAAATGTGCAGAATTGTTAAAAATGACAGTAACCTGTTTGAATACATGACAATGAAGCAATGAAACTAGTACAACAAGAGACCTGGAGAGCAGACATGCAGCTGTGCTCTCCCGTATTCACAATAAACTTCATTGTAAGAGAGCGAGAGCTCTCAGTAGGAAGTACTGCACGAGCCACAGACAGTACACTGGTTAGACATGAGAAGAGGAAACTATCTTCTTGCTAAACATTAAAGAAGTAAGAACAGGAAGAGCTGTCCAAAACATTGTGCATTATTTGATAAGAAATGAGCTAAGGTAATGAGAGAGCAGAGGCCTCTCGCACTTCATCGTAGCCTTTCCTCAGCAGAAAACCTTCTGTCACGTTTAGTAAAGCTTTCCTGTGCCGCCGTGTGGCTGTCAACAGGCCCGATAACACAGTGCAATGTGAGCGTGCATCCTCAGCACATCTGAGGTCTTTTGCAAGTTAAATCCCTGCAGATGTCGAGGTGCACGGCCAGAAAATACACCGCTCTAACGAAAAAGTAGAAACACTTAACAAATTTCACCGTGTTTGTGTAAGACTCTGAAATCCAGGCAGTCTCTCAGAGCGCAAAAGACTCCTGGATTTAAAAAAAAGAAAAATCGTACAAATGGTAACAAGTGAAGCACCGACTCTGGCACACGTTGAAATGGGACCAAATGTTCACGTGGTAACATGACAACCGCACAGTTGTAGTTTTCCACTCAGCATTCAAGCTGCTGAGGAGCCCTTGAGAGTTTCCCTAAAGGAGATCAATCAGGATTAATGATACAGCTAATGATCAGTTAAGGTAGGATCCACGCTTACATTCATCTATGACAACCTTGCGTTTTGTTACATTCTTTCATGTCGGGCCACAATGAATTTAAATTTTTAGACCGATTTAAAGATCCTAAAGTACTTGAGAGAAACTTAGTTTGTATGTTAGAAAAACAGATCGTGTGCTTTCTGTTCTGCATCCTACTGTAGTGTGGCCTAGTTTTTAATGCAAAACAAGCTGTAGTCATAAAATGTGATGGCTGTAGTTTCATTCATTATTACCTCCCCCGACACACACAAATCAGTGCTTTAATGCTCACGACACAGGTGCTACGGTGAGCAAGGTAGGACTGACATTTCAAAGGAAAAGGTAGCTGTGGCAGATTTGTTCCATTTTAGTATAAATCTACACATTTCACATCTTACAGGAGCCGCAACTTCCAGTTAAACACGAAGAAATGTTGAAATATCCTGACCTACTCTAAATGAAGACAAAAAAAATCATCTTCCCTGCACGCGAGTGGGACACGGTCACTCTGTTAGAAAGGGCCTACAGAGTTACAGAACAGAACAAACTGGGAAACAGAATCTCCCCAGTTCACTGTGGTTGCTTCAGAAGTTTAATCGAGAGCCAAAAAAGAAAATTTGGGGAATTCTTGAGTTCTAGAAAATTAGCACGTCTATTAAAATCTCATCACAAAGAGAGCTGAGATTTAATGAAATGTAGTTTGTTTAGTGGTTTCGAGCGCGCGCTACAATAAATTACATTCTGGGGACTTAACGCAGCGCTTGCTGCCTAGATTTTAAATGAAGGCAAAACGCCGTTAACACTAGAACAAGTTTTCTCTTGCACCTTCGTTCTAAAAAGGGGGAAAGAAAAAGAAAAAACGTTACGCTCCTCTATCAAAACCACGGAGACCAACAGAGGATGGACAGTCGGGGGGTTGAACGAGTTAGAGATGAGTTTTGAGTCTCTTCATGGGGTCAGCAGGTGATGCTGAATCAGTCCTGTACAATCCCCACTTTGCTTTGGTGCTTTCTGGGCTGGGCCGGGCCAAGCTGTGCCGTGCCGTGCCGAGCCAGACCAGTAGAGGGGAACGGGGCCTCCTCAGGAGAGTTCAGACTTGCTGAGAGCGATGGCCAGCTCCAGGTCTTCTTGCTCCTGCTGGGTGAGCCTGGCGAGTCGCTCCTTTTCCTCTCGCTCGCTCTCGCGCTTTGCCCACTCTATCATGTCTTCCTCGGTTGGATACTGCTCCATGAAAACAGAGGAAACAAAGAAACATACGCACACAATGGATGCAGTTTTGAAACTTTGAAAACCCACCAGCAGCAGACCTTTTTCCTTCAAAGTGGACACTTTGACTGATTTGTAATCACCATTTATGTGCCAGAAACCAAAGACAGTGAGTCAGGACGCACAATTGTAGGGTGCTAAAAAAAAAAAGTCATGTATTGGAGTCTAAATTTGTAGTTCTGTGCCCATTCTGAGAAAGGTGCATCGCAATGAGGTCTAAAAGAAATCCAGACTTTTGCAGACCTCCCAAACAAATTAGAAAAAAAGAACAGGAAAGGCGATTGAAATTGATTTCCCTTTATCCAAATGAAAACAGTCCTCCCAACATATATACCCTTGCAAAGTTCCTGCAGCCACATGATCAGGGCAAAAGCAGGGACTGCGATGCTAGAAAAGCCTGAAGACAAACAGGCACAGCTGTAGGACCACAATCACATGCACTGAAAGCTCCACGGTCACAAAAAGAGTAGGAAGGAAACACAGTCCACTGGTTAAATTGGTTAATCATTGCAGACTGTGTAAATATGTTCATTATTCTTAACGAATGACAGACAGAAGCGACAGAGGTCATCCCACGTGCATCCAGCCATGCAAAGGAGAGTCTCCTAGCAACTGTTTTAGAGCCGATAACAACAGGTCACGGTATGAAGAACATGCACGAGAAGACGTGTACAGAATGTGATGATCTGACAGAGAACATGCACTTATCAGTTTGCAGACAACATCCCGCCAATTCTCTTAAATATGAATGAAATCAAACATAAATAAGATACATGGAAAGAGAAATGGTGCTTTTTATTCCACAGCTTTAGGAAAAAAACTTCAGTCTTCTTATTTGTTTTTCATGTTAAGATACTTTAAAGGATCATTACAGAGTTTTACATGTTTTAGTTCATTTACTTGACACTGCAGCTTCTCAGAAATGTGATTTCCTGGTTTCTTTGTATCCGTTTGTCTCGCCGGGTAACAAATATACACACAGGGCAACCTGTGGCCAAATGAACCTTCCTTGATATGAATCTATAATGATTAATAATGCACCTAACTTTATTACTGTTGTGCCCATGTGGTAATTTATGTAATTCGCTGAATTACAGTCTCTGTTTGCAGTGGCACTTTAATGCAGAAGTTACAGAGCTGACAAGCAGCAGAGAGGTTTTTATGGGCTGGGAAATCATCCTAAATGCAACACATGGTGTGGGAAGTTATCAACAGTAAGCTGAAGCATAGTCCAAACCTCTGATAAATGAACTGAACGTGTAAAACACTTGATCCTTTAAACTCAGGGGTTTACAGGTGGTGATGTCATGGATGCACATAGAAGCCGGAGATGGTGGCCTTGATTCAACACTTTATTAAACAGAGGTGTAAAGAAACACAGAGAGAATACAGTCAATCTGCTTCTCCACAACACACTGCTGACCACACGAGGGCTCGGACACAAACTGATGAATGAATGAATGGATGGATGAACAGAGGAAAGCCTGTGTAAATAAACAGCAGCAGAGTAAAGGGGAAAGGAAACTTTGATGATTCGAGAAACGGTGGAGGCACTGGTGTAAGTCAACGAGAGTCAAAGACACAGTTAGTGCATGCAGGTCGGCGACTGACAGGTACATGCGAGGGTGCTCACGTGACAGGAGAGGATCAACAGTGTTCTGATGTGATGCAACTTCACAGGTCATTTCCATGCAGCATTAAAAAGGGTTGAACTAATAGAACTACTTTGACCACCATGACCCGAAGATTAACCCACACAATCATCTTCCTCTTGGTTTCTTTTATTTATATTATTATAGATATATTAATTTTGGAAGCACATTAATGAACGAGAGGAAAAAGAAACCCCTCCACCATTCTTTGGGTTCAAGCTTTCACAGCAGCCTGCACTGATTTAATGTTTCGAGGCGACGTTAGGTGTTTATCCCAAATCAGTGATGTTATAAAACAGCAACTTACTGAAAAAAGTTTGAGGTATAAAGAGTATGAATGCAGTACTCTGCAGCTCATGAGTCAAGGTCAACTGATGCCACTATGCCCCATGGGTGGGGAAAATTTCCCTGAGACAAATTTAGTGTTAAAAGAAGAATAAAAACTCAGATAATTACATCGGTAATTATAGAGACTCTAAACTTGCACAGGAAGTAAGTTGGGTTGGCTAATAAAAAGCCAAATACAAGCAGCCTGTCATCTCTCCATTCACTGCCAAACATTCTGGTTTATATAGAATATATAAATGTATCTATAATTTCTATGCATTTCCTCACAAAGTAAGAGTGCATCTTCAGTCATAGAGTTAAATGAGGTGGAATCTCATTATGAATCCATAATAGAGCGAGTGAAAAGAAATGTTTACAGGGTTAGACAGCATTGTATTATTAACCATAGTCTGACATATACACAAGCAGCAGAAATGCAAAAGAAACCAAAAAAACCCAAAACAAAAATACAAGATTTACAAGATTTTATTGTTTTAACTGGGAGAAGCGTATGAATCACGTAACATTACGAGCCTGTGCTACCGTGTGACGCTTTAATAAGCTGGTTAGTTCACTTTAAGGCTCGTCACTGGCAGTGGATGGAGTGATTTCAAGAGCTGGCCTGATTTGTTCGGGGTTGTATCCTTATTGAGTAACTACATGTTGGTTTACAAGGAGGGAAAAAAAAAAAAAAAGAGCGAGAGAGAAGAGGGTGTGGCTATTGACATTCAGGTGGAGGTGAGGGAGATGGGGAGAGGGAGTTGCTCACTTTGTCAAAGCTGGCAAATCCGTCAGCTTCCCGTGCGTTGCGGCGAGGAGGGGAGGAGGGGGCGAAGGGGTCGGCTAAAGGATCCTTTGCAGGCAGGGAGGAGGAGGAGGAAGAGGAGGAGAAGTCTCCTGAAGTCTGTGGCATGAAGTTTCCTCGTCGATGGAAGGAGTCGGAGGACTCCGTTCGATTGATGGATGATTTCTTACCTGACAGGGCACAGACGGGCAGACTCAGCAAAGGCAGGTTTTATTTCATGAACACTGTTGGCACATCCCCAGACGTGTGATAGCTACACTGTTCCAACCGAACAGAGCTACAGGCACTTTTTGTTTTCTGGATAACCGGATCAACTGACCTGGAGGTGGAGGAGGAGGTCTGGTAGGCGTACCCGTTTTTGGCGGCAGGGCTGGGGGCACATCAGAGCTGGCAGGTTGGCTCTCTTCCTGGAAGAGGTTCCTGCTGTCGACTCCAAACTGCTCAGCACCATTTGACTGGAATGAAATGGTCCAACCAAATCAAATATATCGATTACATAAGCAGGAAGGTGCATGAATTTACTTAAGAACAGCACAGAGGCTGCGTCATCACTCGCAAGCTCTGTTGCACATCAGTAAAACCCCGATAAATAAAGGTACAGGTACTGTGGTGTAAACAGCAAGTGTGAAATTAGTGTTTCCACACAGAGTTCACAAGAGCTCTCTGCACAGTAGCTCAGCAAATACCCGCAGAAGGCTGCAGGATTTACTACTATGCAGAGACAGAGGCATTTTTGTGCATATAGATTCCTTTCCATGCATACACGGGGCTTTTTGTAGTTGCAAATATAAACCAAAACTAACATAAGACTGGATAATTATTTATTATATATGATGTATATACGATGCACGAAACGACGTGACAGAGGATATATTAAAAATCTGGAAATTACCTTTGCCAAAGCACTGAAATCTGCAAAGCCTCCTCCAAATGACTCATTACCAAACACAGCAGCAAACGGATCTGAAACATCAATGAAAAACGACCGAGTGCATGAAATCAGCAGCACTTCAATGCCTCATCCAGCATCTTATTAACAGAAAAGCACATTTTACTTTATTTATTTTTCATTATTTTCTTATTTGCTGCTATGAGTTCTGTCCCCAGTGGGTGGTGCCATGCCACAAGCTGTACCTGCATCTGAGGAGGCACTGACGGCGGTACCACCGGGAGCAAAAGGGTCATTGGATGCTGCGGTGTCCTTCTAAACACAAACAAACACATCAGACGTTTTTATAATCCAGCCTGAGTGGACAAACACGCTCACCTGTAACGTGATTTACTACAACTAGAGCATGTACATCAAACAAAAACGTAGCAGTTCCTCTTTTGGCCACCAGTATTTTAACTCTTTCTGAGCCAATAAGGGAAGAAAACTAACGTATTCTATAAGCAGAGGGCTAAGATCCAAACTTTGGGACTCATTGCTATAAATTAGTTTCTGCTTCCTCTTAACAATTTACATGTCAGCGATTTTAACACATTTCTATGCATTTAAACTCTTATACAGAATATTTTATATAAAGTATATATAATAAAGTGGATGATAAGCGTTCAGGCGTATACGCTTGGTGCTTCTAAAATTACTGCAAACCTTTAGAATGGTAATAAAACATCTGGGACAAATAATTATATTCCGTAAAATACTGTCACAAAAATCTTACTCAACACACTGTAAACAGGTTTTATTAGCGGGTCTACTCACCACGGCCAGATCAGAGCTCGGCGGGGAGCTGCTAAAAGGATCCTTGTCTCCATCTTGAGAACCAAACGGGTCTGCCTCCTTTGTGCTGGTCATTTTGCCTCCAAACGGGTCTGAATCGGCTGTGTTGTTCCCTTTAGAGCTGAACGGATCGTTGGATGCTGCCGCTGGATTGGTGGATTTGGAGGCGAAAGGATCCGGACCCGCTGGTACGGCTGCTGTATCGTTCACCTTGGCTGCAAAGAGGTCTGGCTCCGGCACGCCAGAAGTGGTACCGAAGGGGTCGGCTGAAGCAGAGAAAGGGTCCTCTGAGGAAAACGGGGTGCTGGAGGTTTGTGTGAAGAAAGTGTCTGCGGCAAAGGGGTCTGAGCCTTTGAATGGATCTCCTCCAAAAGGATCTGATTTAACATAAACAGCAGGAGAAACATAATGAATAATATGACCCACTCGTCAGATTTGACATATATATATAAATAAAACAATGCTGTGCTTGTGTGAGATTTATTGCTCATTAAATACTTTGAGCAGCACCTCCAACATCTGCTTTTCCAAAAGGATCTTCTTTGAAAGGATCGTCTACAAAGGAAAACACACCATCAGTCTGCCAGCGTTCATCAAGCATTAAAAACACTCTTTTTTTCCATCTTGATTTTTCACGTTGAGGTCTTACGATCGGTAAAAGGGTCTGAATGGAAGAAATCCATCTCAGGCAGGGAGGGAGGGCTGCCCTGTGGTGGCAAGGAGCGAGGGCCAGGCTGAGGTGGAGAGGGGGAGCTGGTTGTTTCTGTCGGCTCTGCAGGCTCCTGCTTGCTCTCTGGCTCTGGTGATGCAACCTGTCGCAGAGAGGCACGGCGCTCTGAGCATTACAGTGAATCATGCATCGTGGTTATGGAGGGGGAGGGGTTTTAACACCCATCTGATGATTTAACACAACTATCAGGTTACATCTTTGCTGTCTGCTGTCAGTCTATGCACTTGTCTGGCACGCTGCATGTCCAACATCTCATATCTGTTTCTGGTACAAACAGCTTTTCACAAACAACATTTCAAAGAAATGTGGGTAAAACAAACATCGCAAATGTCAAGAAGAAGAACAGAAGAATACAAGGAGTCACAAAGATGCTGTTTATTGGTTTCCATGGGTATACTTGAATAAGTTTACCTTCGGTGGGGTCTCCTTAGGTGACTCCTTTGCATCTTCTGTAACCTCAGAGGAGACGCCAGGCGCAGGGCTGCTGCGTTCCTGCTTAGAGAACAGACGCACAACTTAAAAGGACAGCATCTGATGTTTTTTTCATAAAAGCTTTGAGTTAAAGCGACGGAGTAGCTCATCTGGTTATTGTAATGTGTAGGTTACATGTTTTTGTTGTCGCTTTGTTGTTTCCTTTGAGACTCACTTTGATTTTTTTGAGATTATCTGTGATGTTTTCCACAAGAACACGGCACAGTTGTAGCATGCATTAGGCTTTACAGCTGTGTCTGTCCACATTTAAAACTACTGTAAGAGTGCTTCTTATTATTATTCATGTAGTTTTTACCCTAACATTGCTCTCCCAGGGCTTGGCAAGGCTCGACAGACTGTACATATCAGTGTAGAGATCATCCAAGGCATCATGTTTCTGCTTTTCATCTTCCCCAGCTTTTGGACTCTCTTCGTCCTTCTCCTCTTCCTTTTCTTTCTCATTCACGCCACCTCTCTCCTCTGAATCTGAATGCTCTTCCACTCTCAGTTCTTTAAGGTCCTCCTGGAAGAGGTCCCTCTGGAAGAGGTCCCCATGGTGGAGCTCTGCAGCGGGGCCTGCTGATCCATTGACCATGACAGGAGAGCTGTCCTCAAGGGCTCTCTTCCAGCTGAGCTGAGCAGTCACCGATCGCTCCTCCACCTGAAGGTCGTTCAGTTTCTGTTGGACCTACGTGCCAGAAGAGTAATTTTTTTAAAAAATGACATTATTAAAGAGCAGAGACAACACTTAAACACAGATATGATGAATTCTGTAGCCAGTGTACACAGAAAGTACAGCATTAGGAACACACTGGTGGAGCCACAGCAGTGTTGCTCCATCTGTCCACACAGAAATTCTGGAAGTGCTCAGTATAATCACTGCAGCTATTATTCATGCGTTTGGGTATGTAACAGTTGTGCAGCCTGCTGATTACAGTCGGAAAATAACATTTCCATCAGCTGCGTAGGTGCCAAAAAATGAAAAAATGTTTTCTCTGCAGACATGCTGTACGAAACCAGGGAAGCGCTTTTAACCTGTGCAACTTGTGTGAAAGAGTCACGCACAGACTCCTGAAGAGGAGTGAGCTGCTCCTGGGCAGCCTGGACCTTCTCCTGAAGTTTCCGGCTCTCCTCCTGCAGAGCCAAAAGCTCCTCTCGGGCCTGGACCAGCTCCTCCTCATACTGACATATCCTTTGTTCCTGCTCCTCGTGCTCTGACTGCAGAGATGAGATCTGAAAGGAAAGTAACCAGAATTCGAGGTAATTACACGGCTCCTCAAAAGGTTACCAAAAAAAAAAAAGAAGGAGGCAACTTACAAGTTGGGTCTCCTGGTTGGTCTGCTGTCGAATGTGAGTGAGCTGCTCCTCCAGGGAGGCCTTCTGTTGGTCCAGCTCATCTAAAGCATCTTGAACCTTCTGACGCTGAGTCTGAAGTTGCTGCAATACTTCGGTTTCCTTTGCCACCTCATCTTGAAGGTCCTGTGGACATAAAGTCAAAGGGGGGAGGGAGGGAGGGAGATTCAATAACAGAGAGGAAGTGAGCAACAAAGAGACTTTGGAAAACAACCTTTACAGTTACTGATTTTTGGAAAGATAATAGTAATAATAATAAGATAATAAACTTTATTAATCAGGGAAATGTAACTGTTACATCAGCTCAACAGAATAAAACAAGAGAAAGGTGGTAAAATAAAAGATTAAAAAGATGCATTCACATAAAATGTAAGTAGATGGTTTTATGAAGAAGGTGAGAAAAGAATAGAGAAGAAAAACTGGTGAAACCAAGTGAAGGTAAAGGCTTTTAAGAAATAATGTGCACTAATGCTGTGTTACAGTGTTACAGAGTAACCACATTTCTAGTCTAAATACTAACTTTTAATACCATTCCTGAAAAAGCTCAATCGGCTGTTATATGTCAGCTTGCCGGAGGGAGAAAGGCTGACGTCACAGTGTGGAATTATTTTCGTTTACAGGCTGCAGATCGTTTTGCAGCTCAGTGAGTCAGTGAGATCGTTAACATCCTTTCAGCAGCGGCTGTCGCTGAAAGGACAACGGCAGCTTTTAATCTCTACACTAATATCAGAAACAACACAAAGTGCTTTAACAACAACAACATGTTAAGGCAGAATAGATTATGGAAATAAAAGCTTGTGCTTTGCATGTATTTCTCTTTATTAAAATTCCCATGTTGGAAAATTTGTATTTCCTTGATTCTTAGAAAATCACTTCCTGTTTTGAGGCTGGCTTTCCAGGGTTTGATTTCAAAGGTGGTACGACTGCCACAAAACCCATTCTTAACCTCTGGGGAATGTTTGGGTATGTGCAGTATACCACGTCCAGGAAGAAACTCAGACAATATAAATAACCAGAAGCACTCGCACATAAGTACAATCGAGTGCAGCTACAAAATTCAGCTACATCAGCTCCTTCGATGCCACCCTCGCACTCAGACTCATTCCTAAAGAACTCTGCAGCCTCGCCCCTTTAAGCCAAACAGCTCCCAAAATAGAGCCCAGACGAGGCAGATCAGCCTCTTCCTCTCTTCCTCTTCCTCTCCGAGTATCATTAACTGCATTTCTGAACAAGCGTCTCAGACTGCAAATCAAATGTGTTATTGATCTTCTCCTCCAGAACATTCAGCCCCATAAAAGTGAGCTTACCAACCTGCATGCGTTTTGCTTGTTTGTTGGTTTTTAAAGGGAAAACAGACAGAAATGCACACGTGCGTTTAATGCATATTAACTGTGCTCCAGCAAGAGTTTTTGTAAACCAGTGATTTAGAATACAGGTAAAATCTCACAAAGAGACCTCACCTGCACTTCGGTGCTGCGCTGTCGGATGGCCTCCTCCTTCTCCTTGATCTCCTCCTCCACAGAGCTCTTCTCCCTGGGGTTGCAGCAAAGGAGACAGGTGTATTTAACCACCAAGGAGAGCACCAGCCCACCAAGCCCAAGCCAGCTCTCTAGTGAGCATGCTTTACCCGGCCCCTGAACCACCACCAGCTCCTCTCCCTCGGCCACCATGATGTTCTCCTCGACTCCCAACTTTACAGAAGAGAAAGCAGCATCAAGTCCTGCAGCGAGAGCAGGTGTGTGTGAGCGCTGCGCTGTGGGCGACTGCGAGGATAAGTGTCGGAGAAAGCGAACACGTACTTGCTCAGTCAAACGCGTGGGAGAAAGAGCGAGAAGCAGATGGCTGCTTCGGGGATGGAGGGAGAAAGAGAGGAGGAGGGACGAGTGATGATCTGCCAACCTCCAACATCTATCATCTCAGCCGTCCGTGTGCTCATCCTCTCTACGCTTTTTCAAGCATGCAGCAAGAGGGAAAGAAGAGACGGGTGGGGTAGAAAGGAAGCGTCATAACTTGTGCACAAAAGATACTTCAACTACCTTTAAAGGAATCATGTGCTTGTGTTGAGTGCTGTGGTAAGGTGTTATATAAACCATTAGACACAAAAAAAGGGCCTCGCTGACATTTAACTCTGTTATTGAATATAAACGATTACTCTAAGGGATTTTGTGCTAGTATTTTCAGCTCAAAGGAAAACTGAGAACAATTACCAGAAACAGGAAATAAAGAGGAAGCACATACAGAGGTAAAGAAAAGATCCTGATTGGTAGGGCTGTGCCATATGACCAAAACCTCATCTCCCGATATAAGACATCTATCGTCCGGTAACCATATAAATCACAACAATGTAACATTTTCTGTAAATTCTGTGAATCAGAGCAGCTCGACTTGCGTGAAGTGTTTCCAGCTGGGCGTCGTGTAGCTGGAGTTTTAACCGATGCATGAAACGATACATTTTTAGACATAAGTTGTAACGGCGCCGTTTTCTTTGTGAGTATTTATTACACGGCGTGCTGCTGGCGGCTCTTTTTACTTCTCATCCGTAAATAATCTGCTCTTTCACGTGATTCAGTTTATTTTGAAAAGTCTCAACAGGATCTTGAGCTTTATTGTGAAAGGTTTATGTGGAACATAAACAAGCGGACGCGCAATGGCGTTGCTAACGACAACGCATAAAAACAGGCACTTGTCCGTCTGTAGTGTGGTTATATTAAATATAAGAGAAAGAGAGAACTTTAAGAAATTAATAATAACTCCAGTGACCATCAGAACCATGAAAAAATATTGCTGTAAACTGTTTATTTTACGACATTACGAAACAAACGATAGCGTAAAATGAAACGATAGAGGTTTTTATATCGGCATCATATATACTGTATATCATTACATCGAACAGCCCTACTGATTGGTGTTTTTACTTAAACATGTTTTTCAGTAAGTATTTCTGCTCACTTGTTCTCTTACATTTGTTTTTGGTTCAGTATTTTTCACACAACCTTAACAAAACTAACATTTTAATATTGTTGTGTGAAGACACAAAAGAAATTATGCCTCAGTTTAACTTATTAAAAAACTATTCTATCGCTCGCCGCACAACAAACACACAACTCCCCTGATAATCTACGAGCTGCAAATGCAAAGGGAACCGTTCCCAACTTCTACTCACCCATCAGCATCATCGTCATCATCACTGCCAACCTCCTTATCCTGAACAGAAGGCTGCTGCCCCATTCTGAAGCAGCAAAGACGCTTCATCTTTCCAAACTCTTATTAAATAAAATCTGTCCGCAGGTGATTTCTAACTCAGTTTCCATCCTTCTTACTTCAAACAGCTGTCGTCTAGTGTGTGTCTAAGTGTGTGTGAGATTCTGTGTGTGTTTATTGGAAGGCAGAGGTAGGAGAAAAGGCCACTTTCTCACTTCTCTCTCTCAGTTTTCACGAAAAGGGAAGCTACGTTCTGTGAAGTATGGAAATGAAATCCATTACTATGACAACTGCTCAAACCAAGACTCCATGTGCAAAGCATGCATGCAAATGTGCAGCTGCTGCAGCTTTTACTTAAAGGTACATCTGGCATTTAAGATCATGTGAAGTAAAAAGGCAAAAGAAGGTAAAAACATAAAGTCTGGAATCAGGTCGTGTCTCAGGATCTCTACTAAGTCAAGGTTATGACTTTCAGAAAAACGAATCATCTTGTTTTTGAACCGTTCTTTTTGCTTTGATCACAAAGGCAAACCTCAGGTTATGCACTGCTGCCCTCACATGGCCTGTGTCGTTATCATTTTAAATCTATTGTTTTCTGAAATGTTGCGAGGCCTGCAGACCCTGATGTACGTTCCCGCCAACATGCTTCACTGTGCGAAGGTTTCGGTATTTTTATTTATTTACAATTTTTCCATTTTTGCCAAAGAGTTCAACTACTGCTGTCACATCTACATAGAAATCTGTCCTCTTCTCAGTGATCTCTGGGCTTTATTTGTGTCTTTCCATTCACACCATTTTAACTTGTGCATTTCTTACTGTGGAGACAAAGACTTTAACAGGTGACTGGTGCAGATGTTATGTTGCTCCCCTGGGTTTTTTAACCTCCGTCACGACTAAAGGTTTTGCTCTCGGTGCACTCGCCTCACCACGCCCACTCCAAGGTTGACTGACAACACTCCCATCACATTTTTCTCCACACTGCTTATTGTAACGTGATTGCCTACAAGGTCTTTGGAAATTATTTTGTAGCCTTTCTAGGCTTCGTGGGTCTCTTTGAAGCTTCTTTTAAGATCCCATAAAAGTTGTTACAATGAGGTTTGTTCACATCAACCAAACTTAAAAGATGTGATTTAACCATTTGAATCAGGTGTGTTGGATCAAGGACACATCCAACACCTGCAGGTTCCCCCTCGGCTTCATCGGACTTAAAGTGGCTTTGGGAGTTAGTAGGGCTGAGGTTCTCTCTGCACTCTGAGTGACCGTTTCAGCCAAGTGCTATTATTGTGTGTCATTATTTCTGTTGTGTTTGATTATGATTACTACTTAGATGACAGTCAGACAATGCAGATAATCAGTGCAGAAATCCCATTAATCCCAAACAGTTTACACCCTCTCCAGGGGCGGATCTAGAGAGATTTTCTTAGGGTGGTATGGGAATCAAATAGAGTGGCCATCTCTTTACACGTGCAGGTGTTACAGTCTGTTATATATATAGTTAAAATACATCAAATGGAGTAAGTTCTTACTGGCTTTCAGTTCAGACCCTTTCCACCGCTCGTCTTTTTAACCGTCTGCTGCTGCAGTAACACAAGGGTTTATTATTTTTACTGGAACTTTGGCTGTGCTCAAAGAAGTGCGAGTGTGTCCCTCCTGCATACCTGAACCAGCAGAGGCTCACAAACACTCAGCTTGAACCCTTCATCTTTAGGCCAACAATATAAACCACCAATGAAATCATCTCCACCGCCATCACTCTGTTAATAACATGTAGGTGTTTGCCTTTTTCTTTAAATGTGAGGAGAAATGATTACCTTTGTAGTTCAACAATCTCGTTACTCAGTGAGTCCAGCTCCTTGATGGCAGAGAAGTCGGCTGCTAGGTTAGCTGCGTTGTTCTGGTGAGGACAGGAAAACTCAATATCACCAGTAAAGAAAGAAACACCCACATTACTGATATGCAGATGAAAGTACTAGAGACCAGCGACTCATTACAACTCTTAGCACAAAAGACAGTCACAGCATAAATAAACAAATGAACTACACTAACGGCTTTACAGAGGTTACCCATCAAGTCATCTACTGTTAGAGGCTCAACAGGCAGGGCTTGGGGAACAGTGGTTTTAAAAGCAGCCTAGCTGATACCACTTGGTTCTCTAATTTAAAAGACGATGGAAGCAAACTATACTACTGAGAATTTAAAAAATCTAAAACGTCTTCAAAGCCTTGATAAAAACACACAACCACAGAAACAGATACAGCGATAAGAGTGCATCTCAAAAACTAAAAACAGTAACCTTTGTTTCTCGTCGGCTTCCCTCAAAAGCACAAGGGCAAATGGAAACTAAATATCAAATTCAAATATTTAGGATAAAACTACGTCAGATAAGAAAAGAGGCAACCTGTTGAGAGTTATGAGATGCACTAGACTCTTTCTGATGAATCGCACTCACTCAGGATTGTGTCAGTGCACGTGAAATGGATGAAATGCAAAAATGCAAAAAGACGAGGTAAAGAAACAAACTGCTGCAGAGAGAGGAAATAAGAAACACACACAGCTGCAAGCTTAACAGGAAAAACACACAACACACACACGCGCACGCACAAACACACCAAGACAAAAATACGTCACTGAAAGCCACAATTAAGACAAGCAACATAATTTATATCTAACAGTGCTGATGCAATGGAAAATTATAATAAGTCACTGCTGTAAACAGATGGTGAAAACTGCAACCAGAGTCTGTTTTAAGCTATAAAAAAGACAGCTGCTCCAATTCACTATCAATCAGTCTCATTATTAAGGATCTTTCGGTGTCCATGAGATCAGTTTTTGTGTGTTTTTAATTCTTGAATTGCAAGCGATTGCTGGGTTCCTAAAATCAAACCAAACACTAATATTTGGTGATTTAAATATCTGATAGATCGGCTGATTTAGAAACTTGTTTTATCATCACAGAAAGCTGTAGATAGCTCGTTTATGCTCAGATCAGCGAGTTGTTGTTTGTGGTGTTGCCAAACAACCACCGCATTCTTCTTTCTGCTAAGGTCATCAGATCAGAGCCTGCTGGTGGCCCCACGCGCTCAATTTAAAACTCGTGGCGATCGGGCCTTTCAGGCAGCGGCAGCACGGCTGTGGAATTCTCTCCCACTGGTTTCACGCTGTACAGAGTCCACTGGTTCTTTTAAAAAGCAGCTGAAGGCATTTTTATACAGGCAAGCTTTTAATTAATTTGCTGTATTTTACTGTTTTACATTGTTATTTGTTGTATTTCCATTCTTTTCATTTTTCATTTTCTTTGTTGTAAAGCACTTTGTGATTTTTATCTGCGTAAAGCGCTAAATACATATTTTTTACTTACTTACAAAAGGGAAATTACAGAGTGCCCTCTGGTGGACAAACTATGCAACATCAACAGTCATAACACAGTTGAAGGGTGCTGCTCTCATCTTTAGCTTACAACTAGGGCTGCACGATTTTGCATAAAATGAGAATCACGATTTTTTGGCTTAGAATTGAGATCACGATTCTCTCACGATTTTCTTTTCCAGTATAAATATTTATTGCACTTATTAACTGCACATCAACTTCGTAACAGTTGAGACTGAACATAAAAACAATAAATAAACATAAAAACAACAAATGTCTCACATTTTGTCGTTGCCGCAAAATGTTGTACTGCTTGAAATTCCACGCTGCGTGTACAGAGCAGGTAGTGCAACATAGAAAAATAGTTGCAGGGACGGCACTGTGTAGCGTTTGTCTAGGGTGTTGATCATTTTCCTAAATCCCTCGTTTTGCACAGTGTTGATGGAGCCATATCTTTGGTCAGGTGATAAGTGATAGCCTCCGTAATTTCTTTGTGCCTGCGGGAGTTCGACGGGTATAGGGAAGCGCTGTATAAGGTTCCCGTTATTGATGTTTGGGTGGTTCCTGTCACTTTCTCGTCATCCCTGACGTGCTCTCCGTTGTTTTTTCCCTGCTAATTTTAGCAGCCAGCTTCTGTATCACGTGGTATAAGGCTCCGCCCTTGTCATTTGTTGAGCAGGAAGAGTGAGCGCTTGTTTTCATGCAGATTACGTCCCGGATCAAAATGCGGTACAATCGTTCGTCGTCTTTTTTTTTTTTTTTAAATCGTGTCAATTTGGAATTGAGATGCGATTTTCTAATGATTAATCGTGCAGCCCTACTTCACTACATTTTCATTTAATTGGCTGTTTTATCTAGAAACCGATATGAGGAAAATGGCTAGTATCAGGCCGTTATTAATATAATAACAAATAAAATAGTGACGGCCTGGAAGCATTTATTTGTAAATCCTAGGTGACTTCCTTCTCGAGTTACTGCATTCACAAGATTTTCAGGAAACTTGACCTCTGGCCTTCGTTTTTAATAGTAGCCTTACAGTATCAATAAGAAAATCCTACATCATCTCGTTCTCAAGTTATTGTGTTCATTAACTGGATGTTCGTGCCGATTACCCGTCTGGCTCCTGTGGTGATGAACCTTTTACTGCTGAGGGGTAAAAAGGACCCAAACATCACTAATAATTATTCACAACTCGAGTGTTGAGCGCGACTCACCTGTTTGATGTTTTGTCTGTCAGACGGAGGAATCATCTCTGGGGACAGATTTTGTGGAGGGTCTAAGCCTTTGGTCAGTTTCAGATTAATTAGATAAAGCGCCAATGCGAACTGCTCTCGCGTCAGTTTCCCTATGTCTCCAATGTCACAGAGCTCCCTGAGGGGAAAGAAAAAAACAGAAGCACACAGGTTACATAAGACAGTAACGATTTATACTTCAGGCAGTGCCTATTTTTGATGGCCAGGCTAATCATTATGTGAGGGAAACCAATACACACAGAAGCTAATCAGCCACATGAAGATAAAAATCCATAATAAGATCATCTGCTGGTCGTGTGCATGAACACATACTGCACTGCTGCATTTTGCAACATTCAGTTATAGCTGAAGCTAGAATACGTTTTTACATTTCACTTATTATAAATAAAGTGTAAAAATGAATGTTTCACAGATGTTTTATGAACAGTGGATCTTTTCTAACCATCTATGCTATTGTTAAAACACATAAGCACCTTATTTTCCAACACTATTATTTCTCTCTAGTGTAAAATAACTATTTATCTACTTCTTATGACACGTCTCTCTGCAAACCATCCTTTGTAGCACTTCATGGAGTTTCTTCCTCTTTTTTCCTTCGTTTGTGTGAACAGAAGGGCAAAGTGCACAGGATGCCTTATGTTGCACAAATTGCAAAGCTCTCCGAGGTAAACACGTAAAACAGAGTAACTGATTCTTTGAGTAGAAGCTGGACAGAGGAGTCAAAGGAGGAGATTTTAGTGACGGTACTTACCAAATCCGTGCGAGTGTAGCGGAGGGCAGCCCGGTCTTGAGGAATATATCTCTGACTTCAGGGCCAGACACCAAGCCATCCATGTCGCCGTCCGTCTTGTTGAACAGCTCGTCGAATTTCGCCTTCTCTGCTGGCGATACTACCCACTGTACAGAGAGAGAAAACAAACTTAACCACACTCCTCGCCACCGCAGGAACATTCAGAACAACTTACAGCAACGAGAGATTCACAAACCTTCGCACTTCCTCTAGTCTTTTTCTTTTGAAAAACACACTGAACTAGCCAGTTTGAAATCATCGTAACTGTTGATGTACCAGTGTAGTAGTAAAATAATACTTCTCAGGCACTGCACTCACAGGAGAGGTGGAGCCTGTACTCACAGGGGCAGCTGCTGGTGCTGGGACAGGGGCAGGAGCTGGGGTGGGTTTAGGAGGGTGGGGCATAGTCTTAGAGCCAGCGTGGGAGGAGCGACTGTCTTTGACAGAGGGGGGCGAGGGTAACAGGGGCATCACGGGAGGCACCGAAGGTTTTTTCCTCTTGGAAGGTGGCACCAGGGGAGGCGGTAGGGACATGGGAACAGGCTCCCCCTCTAGAGCTCTGTACACCAGATACATAGCCTGGGAAAGGGCAACAAAATAATGAGAAATGATTACCCAGCATCCTGCAGTTCAGTCTTCACACTTCCTCCTCATGTCTTGGATCTTTTCGATTGAGAACTATAGAAATAATTTAAGATCCTATGACTCAGTACACAGTTGAACAACCTAAAGTGAAACCAGTTGTGAACAAATACTAAAACCTTATTTGTAATATTAACTCGAGTCTTACCACAGAAAACTCATCTCTGTCCAACATGCCGTCTCTGTCTATGTCACTGAGCTCCCACACCTTCAACACACAGATATTATTGATGAGCATCAGTCATCACAAAACTGCAAAATAACAAGTGCCACACCGCCAACTCGCTACAGACTCTCACTTTCTTTTGACGCTTTAAATCTTCCGTATTAAGCTCCAGTGTTACTGTGTGGTGTGGTTTCTATTCATTTTTCACTAAAGCAAAAACTTGAAACTAACATCAAAGAGTCCTGTTTGAGAATCGTACCCTGCCCAGGATGTCCACCGGCAATTTGGAGTTAAGCAGGACGGGCTTGACCTTCTCTCCCGACAGCATCCCTCCTACTGGGCCAAGACTGTCAAAGATGGAATCGAACTTCATCTTCTCCTCAGGCTGGAAGAAAAACAAAACAGCTGCACGATGAAAATCACTGTAATGGAGGCATAGACTGATGTGCAGCTTAGGCTGGTCAGATAAGATCAGTCTTATACACCTGTCCAAGTCAACAAACATTCAAAGCCACCACGTCTGTGCGTGGGAACGTTCTGCAAACACAGCTTTGCTTTGATGAAAAACATCCCGTAATTCTTAGTCTTTAATTTCCTTTTAAACTTCAGTGGCTTTTTCTTCCCCATTTCATTGCTTGTAAATCTAATTTTGCAAGCTGCATATTGGCTTCATTAAAGCATGTTGTGAATCTTGTATGTAAAAAGAGCTCTTTTCCTCCTCTTTTCTCAGCTGCTCCCTTTAGGGGTCGCCACAGAGGCCCGACATCTCAGCCTGTCCCTAACATCCTCCTGTGTCACACCAACCAGTCTGCACATCCTCCTCTTTGTGGTCTGCCTCATTTCCTCCTGCCTGGCAGCTCCATATTTAACATCCTTTGTCCAATATTTCCACTATCCCTCCTCTGCACATGTCTACATCAGCCTTGCTTCTCTTCTCTTCTCTTAAAGCCTGAACCGTGGAATAATTCCCCCAAAATTCAGCTGTTTCTTTTTTAAACTTGAGTTTTTATTTAACCTTCTGAGATTGTTTTAAACTAAATATCAATGTGAGGTTTTTGTTTTGTTTTTTTGTTTGTGTCATTTATGTTACATCCAACATTTGGTGCAATTTATTGGCCACAGTTTTCTGTTTTCAAACAAAACCATTTTGGGGCGTTAGGCTTAAAAAACCCATCACACTGTTGATGAAAAGGGTTTTACAAACTCGTGTATCAAATATGAGAAACTTGGTGTTACAAAGTCACATTGTCTCCGAACCCTTTGACCCGATCTGTCCGTTTGACTCAAATTATGTCGCTGATAATGAAAATCTGAGCATCTTCAAACAATATAAACAGACTCAAGACGCTAACCAGCATCTCAGCAGCAGAGAAATGTTGGCCTTCAGCTGCACATAGAGAAAAAAGAAGATCATTTTGGTACTTCTGATTCATGTTTATTAACAAGTAGCACTGGGATTGCAGAGCTATACATACTGCTTAAATGATCACAACGAAAAAAAATGATGCTTCTCTTAAGGTAACAAAAAAGGAGATAAAACTAGGAAAACAGGAGAACTAAAAAAACAATCACAACTATATTTAGACAAAAAGAGCACGTTGGAGCGCGCCTCACCTTGACAACCCAGGGAAGGTCAGCAGCCCCCCCTCCTGCTAACAGCGGGCTGCTGCTGTCATGCTGGAGATGAGCACAAATATTTTTCTATTTCAGTGTTTGCATTAAAAATACATTAAAGAATATTTTTAAAAGCCAAGACCAAATACTAACAGTTAAAGTTGTTTGTAGTGAAACAAGCACCTGTGAATATACCACAGATCTACTGTATTGGACTTCAAATAACCAGCAGTGACTTTAATAGCAGGCACAGTGTGGATTTATAGCACACAGGAGCAGACTTACAAATTTCGGGGGAGGAACAGCCACATTGAGACTCTTGAGCGCCACCTCCAGGCCATTCTGAGCACAAGCCACCAGCCGCAGGGCTATGAAGAATTGCTGAGGGCAGAAGAAGAAGAGTGACGTAAGCCTGGTGATGATGAACACATTTCTGAAGGAGTTCACTTTGGAGCTACTTGACAGTGTGCTGGTACCTGCTTGTTGAGTGCTCCCTTTCGTTCAGAGTCTGCCAAATCCCAGATCTAAGGAGACATTTACAGATAAAACATCTGTTAGCATCGATGAGAACATTAAAGCTAACAGAGAGCTGCGTCTCCACTCACCTTCCCAAGGACCAGGTCAGCCAGACCTGACCTCTTTAGGAACAGAGCTGCATCAGCTGCTGCCACTCGCCCGCTGCCAGTCAGATCAACCTACACACACACACACACACACACACACACACACACACACACACACACTAAAGCTTATCTCATCTTAGAAACTATCAGTATAACAAGCTAAAATGCTAACAAAGACAAAACTCTTAGCTTCGAAAAAAAGATGGGGAACAACTGAAAACCATGAAAATCAGCTTTGGAGCCTCTGAGTCATTTAAATCAATGCTGGTAATAAACCAAAGACATTTTCTCAGCAGTCTATTGGCTTAGTCGTCTTTCATGAGGCTCAAAGGAAGTGCTGCTGATATGTTGGGCAAAGGGAAACATTATTAATTCATTGAGGTACTTCCTTTATTGGACACAGGCACTGAAACTGATAAAGAGAAGTGAGATCACTGCTCGCTGCAAGACAGCAGTATAAATGCAGGTTTAGTTTGTGTGCTGAAACTACAAAAACCCCATCCTCTCATTGGAAGATTTTATTTTTTTTGATTATCTCCATCTCCATCCAGAGCCATGTAAAGCCAAACTATGCAGGAGTTATATGCACACACACCGTAACCCATGGGAAAGATACAATGGCATACCTGACGATAGTATTTGTCATAGATGGGGTTTCCACTGGAGAGCTGTTTAAGGAGAAAGAGAAGTATAAAAATTTAAAACAGTCATTTTTACCTAAATTCAAAAATGTTCCTTATAACAATCTAACACTAATCGTTCAAATGATTTTTCAAAGTTAGCTCTGAAATAACCAACAAGAGTTTGACAGCTACAGAAAGTTTGTCATCCACTGAGCCAGTTAAAGAGCTGCTTGTTATAAGTATAGCCACTGGCCAAATGTGTTAAAAACAACTAAAAATGACTTCAATGACTCATTTAGTAGAACGTTTTAAATTAAAGCCACAGTGTGACTGCAAAACCAAAAAGTTTATAATGGCTGTGTTACAGGTGGGATAACAAATAAAGACAAAAACAATACAGCATCTATGACAATGAGTAGCAACAAGGTGCAGCAGTTTTCAACATTAATAAGTCTGCTGCTTATAATTACAATAAATCCAACTTTTACTCTTAACAAATGCCTGAAAAAAAGCGATTTCTTAAACTTTCCTACTTCCTGCCATATAAGCACATCAAATATTGTGTAATTTTGCTTAGAAAAATCCATATTTATGCAGCATTGTTAATAATTACCACAATCTCCCCCTATTAAAATGAGGCAGCTATTTTGTCTGTCTGAAAATGCTGACGTACCTGATCAAAAACAAGCCACAACCTAAATATATTCAATTAATACAAAGAGAAACTGTTTAAATGTCACTGAGGCTGAGAAAATATCGCTTTTCCAAACAACTGAATCCTTTTTCGATTTATCAGCTGACTGTTTCATTGAAAAGCTACTCTGCATTTCCTCGTAAAGATCTATACAAATACTCTGGAGAATGGATGGATGACTCAGAATACACCAGAAGGTTTATGCTGAGTTGCATGCACAGAGAGTGATAACTTTTGTGATAACTTCAGGATGCAGGCTACATTTCCTGGGGCCCCCTGGTCAGCTTTAGGTATTTACAACAAGGCGTCACTCCAAAGGCAACAGTTAGTCTGGCCTTCTGTCATGTCCTCCCTAAACACCCCTCTTTCCTCTGTTAAGAAAAATGTCTACTGTTGGACTAAAGAGGAAATAAAGCAGTGCTTCCTTATTTGTGTAGCTGAAACTGACAACTGGTTGTTTGGTTTCAAATTGGCAGGTGCAAGAAAGGGAGGAAAGGGATGGACAGTAATTGTTTCAAGTGTGAATCAACCAGGGAGTGGCTGGTCAATGGAGGCTAAGGCTTTCAGACACATGTCAGATTACTCTTTACTGTAAAACAGACTTAGATCTGACACAGAAAACAACTCAAGCACACAAAAAGCAAAGTTATCAGTCAGCTTTTTCACCCACCAGTTTACAGTGAAATAACTGTTGACACACACATATCTTTCTCTAGTCAATGCAACTTTTTTCTTTTCCCCTATGACACACAATAGTGTGCCTGGGACTGTTGGCGTCTGTAACACTGTGGTCTTTGTACTGGTGACTTTAATTGAGCACTGAAAAAACACCCCTCAATCATCCCCCAGCTAGCCCATACAAAACTGCAGCAGATAGCCAGAAACATCAGGGCGCAGGAGCTGGCGGGACAGGCTAGACTGTTCTAGAGATTATAACCACCCATGGTAATAAAGCACACTGATGTCACTATCAACACCAAACATGAGGCGAGTTTGGGGATTATCGGGCATCTGACAGGAACACTTGCAACAAGCACTGGTGCCTGACAGGCCAATGAACTCCCACAGCTCACAGATAAACACAGGTTTTAAGCCATTTGAGAGACAAGGATCTCAAAGCTGCTCCTGGCAGGCAACTCTTGTCTGTTGCTGGAGGTAACGGCAGCTCAGGTAACAAGTCCACGACTGAAAGCTGCTAATTTAACCTGCCCGTAGCCTCCTAAACAACACAAACACATTCTGACGCTACATTATTTAGAACTTAATTTAGCTAGCAGCAACTGTGCAACCCTTTACCACAGTAGAGGTGGCTAGTTGCTTGTACAATTCACTTCCTCTTGCTAGTTACAACATAACAGCTAACGATATGAGGAGTTTTCTCTATTAACTAATTGTTAACAGCAGCAGCTAACAGGGTAACTGTTAACGCTGTCCACTTTTGAAAGGTCACAGGGGGGAAAGACACCAAGCCAATCACCGAAGCATGTTTACTTCTAATAATAGCAATAACAAGGCAGCCTATTCAGTCTAACCATGTACCAAAGCTACATACGAGGCAAGGAAATCCAACACATAGGCTACAAGCTTTACTGTATATAGCTTGGGTGCTTTATCAGAGGAAAAACAATGTTAGCAGAGGCTGAAGTAGCAGAAATGTGACAGTAGAGCCACAGCAGAGCCACACATGGGCAGCCCAACACCCAAATAGCCTGCAGCAAACCGGGGCAGCACTAAATACGATTAGAAAACACCCGAAAGGAAACGAAGACGAGTAGCGCTAGCTTACACGGTTTATCTCAACTTTGATAAAGCGACTCTAAAACAGCCCAACACTGGTCACAAACTAGCTGTTAGCTAGCAGGCTAGCTAGCTAGCTACGCCCTTACGCAGTCCCCAAAGAGATTAGGAAGAAACTTTTCCCAGTCACAGCAGGGCTAAACTTCCAAAAGAGGAACCAGAATCAAAGAAAGCCCGCGATTCTTTCAGCCAGGCTTAACCGACGCTGCCGAAACATCTCCGAGCGTAACAGGCAGAGGGCAGAAAGCGTTTGCTGTCGTTATATTTGAGTTGTAAGACAGTGTTACCTGAGTAAGAGACAGACTGGAAGCCATAGTGTTTCTGTTTCCCACCGCTTTCAAGCTGCGCTGACGACAGGCAGCGGTAGAGGCCGCTGAAAACCCTGAAGCCAGACCTCAGGGACCGACCTCCCCTCGGAGCTTCACCATCCCTCCATCGCTGCGAGGAGGTGCACAAATAACAAAAGCCAATGGATGCAGAGATAAATAACAGATAAATAACAAATAAAGACTTGAAACACCCACTCTATGAATTTCTTTACTTTTAGTTGCGTCATTTTGCTATCGGCAATTCATTTTTCTATGGGTCGTTTTAAAATATATTTTAAATGTCTAATATATAAGGCATTTAAAAATATATAGCTAAATAGAATATCCACTACGACCAAACACATTTTTATTTAAGTTCGAACACTAGTGAAACACAGCAACTTTTGCAAGTCTGACTTTACGTTTTATGATCAATTTTGTTTCAAATAGAATAAAATAGAAAAAGAAATTAAAAAAATAAAAATGAAAAAATGAACTGTTAACATCTGTTATTTTGCCTGTCAATCTATTGAGTTTAATGACAGGAAGCAGAACTGCCCAAGCTGATAAAGTCGGTCAAAGTATAGGAAAATGACAATGAGGACAGAGAACTACGACATTTAAATACAAAGAATATTTCATTATTCGACTGAAATTCCTGCAAAAATTTCAAAAAGCCTCATAAGACAAGTGTTGTTCACCTAGTCTTAGTTTTTAGTCTAGTTTTATTTAACATTGATAACCTTTGTGAGTAGAAAATAAAATACAGACAAAGGAGAAGATTCAAATGTAAATGCAGCTGAAGTATACCCAGGTACTGCAAACTGTAGTCTACCTTAAACCTTGAGTTTAAACTGTAGCGCAACCTTTGATGAGCCCGGTGAGCAGTAAAATTCAAATGATTGCCAAATTTGAACAGATATCTAAATCAAATGAGGGAACCAAATTAACATTCATCCATCCGAGTTCTTCTGCTGTGGCCTGTCCCAGTTGTCATGGGTCAAGATTAAGGGGTCTACCCTAACCAGGCCATCAGCTACACAATAACAAATTAATTCAGAGTCTTTGGACTCTGGGAGGAAGCTGGAGGGAAAAGGGAGAACAGATAAATAAAACATGATGACACACACGCACAAAAAAAGACACAAAATTTCACAAGGATCTTTTCATTGTTTTCTTCTGGCTGTTTTATTGGACAGATCACCTGCCTTTGTTTTTATTTTACACAGCAACACAAAAATCGCCCCACTTCATTTACTACCATTAGTACAAAATGTCTTTTACAAAAGGAGCCTCTGTCAGACTGTTGGGACAGTGTGTTGGGGTACAGCAGTGCAGAAAACTTGGAATCAAAAATCAGGAAACGAGACGTATACACAAACGGCGAGGAAACCTAAAGTGTGTGTGTACCAAACGACCAAATGTTCTGCTACTGGAGTGGTCTTAATGTACATCCTAAGTTTGAGTAGAGCTTATTTAGACACACGAGACTATAGTATGTGCACTGAAGTGGAAAAAGTGTTACCTATACAGTACAAAACTATGCAAGGGACTTCATCTTAAAGCACCTCATGTTACCATCCCACTGCAGACTGATTCGTTTTCTTTTTTTCACTTTTGATCAGGTTGTCAAATATAGTGTTAGTCCTACTGCACTCTGGTTGCCGTGCCAACAATCCTCGTTTGAATCAGATAGTGGAAACAGAAGAAGGCAAAATAACCTGGATGACAACATCAAATCCTATCTAATCCTTCCAGCCCGACAGGAATGAGAGAAAGAAAAACGTACAAAAATAAAAAATGAAAGGCAAACAAAACACGTGAGGTAAACCAAACGTTTTGCTGGTACCAAAACCTCCATACCAAATAAAACTTCTCATCTCATCACAATATTACACTTCATAACAACCCAGATTTTGTAAAATGTAAATGACAATTCACACGTTTGTGTTAAAATGTCTGGTTTTGACATTCATTTGACATTAATTATGCTTATCACTAGTCCTCGTTTAATAATCATCATTATAATAGTAGTAGTAGCACATGGAAACAAGAAACAGAACATTTAATTGCCCTTTTCTGACCGATCACCTTGCTTTGTAAACAAAGAAATGGAAAAAGCCCTTCCCACCCAGCCCCCACCCCGGGGTGTCAGTCGTCAGGGTCTCAGTCTCCAGCCTTATTCCAACGGCCCACTGACACAGTCTGAGCAGTTCTTGAGTTTATAACTCATCCTTGAGGTTAGAGTCTGTGCCTTCCTCCTCCTCTTCTTCCTCCTCCTCTTCCTCATGCTCTTCCCCTTCCTCCTCCTCTTCGTCCTCCTCCTCCTCCTCCTTCTCCTCTTCCTCCTCGTCCTCCTCCTTTGCCTCTTCTCTCCTCTTCTTGTTCTCCTCCTCGCGCTTCTTTCTCTCGTCTTCCTCTTGGCTTTCCTTCATCTTCTTCTCAGCATCCTGGAGAAAATGCGAACAATGCAAATAAATATATCGACCTATATGAAAAGCTCATTCCTTTTTATTAGTGTTGACACTGACGTGAAATTAGAATTAGGATTACAGGGTACAGGGCTAAAACGAGCATACCTTAGTTTTGCCCCATGTGTCGTTGCCAACTTCCTCTGCCAGGTTTGGATCGTTTGTGATTAGAAAGTTGTCAAAGATAGTCCCAGACTTGACCTGCAGCCAGACACAAGGGTAACGCATATTTTGTTATCAAATCTTTAAAGAAAACAAGCACAATCACAAACTCAAAGAGTTTCAAGCATTTCTTCCTGAGAAAACATGCAGTTTTCCCAGCAGCTCACACAATACAGAGCAAGTAACCAAATTGCTGGATCAATGTAAATAGTTTTAAAATATTTCAATAAATTTCATTATGCATTAAGATGTAAATACACATCCAGCTTACCTGCCACAAGTCGAGCCCAATCACCCCGACGCTGTCGTATTTATAGATCTCAGAATCGGCCGTGTACTCGGGGTTGTCAATCTCAGGGTGGACCCACTTGCCCTTGTAGGCAGGGTTGTCAATCTCTCTGGGCTTCCACTCACCCTGCGGACAGCAAACACACACAGAGAAACTGGGGTTAAAACACAAAGCGGCTGACAGTGTAAACAGAGCACATATTTTTGGATAATATTCCAATCCTATTCTAGGAAGCTCGCTGATGTGCAAAGCTCAGAAAAATAGCACAGAATAAACACTGACTGCATGAAGAGTTAGAATCACTGGATATGCACCTTGTATTCAGGGTTCGTGACCATCGGTGGCTCCCACTCTCCATCCATCTCATCATCCCAGTCATCGGGCTTCTTGGCATCAGGATCTGGGATGTTCTCTGGTTTGTCCCAGTCCTGCAATGAAAACAAAAACAACAAAACATTTGAAACATGATCAACCTATCGAAACTTTTAAAAAATTAAAACAGTGTTGCACACGTGAGACAAGTACTATCATTAAAGTGATGCCCTGAAAGAATGCCAGGTCACACTGACCTCAGGTTTCTTATCGTCAGGGTCAGGAATCTTCTCCCTGTCATCCCAGTCCTCTGGCTTTTTGGCCTCGGGGTCCTTGATTTTTTTGGGAGGCAGGAAGTCCCAGTCATCCTCCAGATTGCCAGATTCCACCTTCTTATTGTCTATCTTAACCTCATAAGTGTTGTCAGGGTTGACGACCAGTGTGTACAAGTGGGTGTACTCATCATCCTGCAGGGCAGAAAAAAAGGTCAATACATGCAACTAACAGCATATTACCATGTAGTTTATTTTTAATTGTTTAAGCCCATGTGTCCTTATATTGTGGTGCTTTTTATTAGAACTAGCTTTCCCATGCGTCACCTTGCACCGGATGTCCTTGTTGATCAGGTGGTTCTTGCCTTTGTAGTTGAAGATCACGTGAACTTTCTTTGTGCCAGGGCCGCAAATATCAGGACCTGAACGAGCCCACAAATACAAAGTGACAGTGAATGTCTGTGTATAGCAAACACTGCTCTGTTTATCCAACAAAAGCAATACCATTTAACACACCATCCTTTGGTCCACTTACCAAACATGATGTTGTAGACAGAGTCTCCATGCATGTCCTCCTGGTTGAGCTCGGAGGGAAACAGTTTAATGTAGCCTCCGCCACAGTCGATGCTCTGCTCGTGTTTCACGGAGAACTGTATGACTAAAGGCTGGCCCTTGTTGCTGAAGTCATCAAAACGGGCTGACAGTGCATAAAAACGGGCATCCTGGCTCGTCTGCAGACCTGCAGAAACAACGGTGTTACTGCAGGGAAGATCAAGCTAAACCAGCGAGTACTCCTGTTCTGTCTTAATGAAACAGTACGGGTTAATTTGATGCTCTGTTCTCAAGTTGAAGAACAGAGAGGAAGACAGCCGTGTTGATACTGGCAGAGCTCCACGAGGAAGCAAACACGCGCCTCTGACAGCAGGTGTCTGACAGGGTAGTACAGTGTAATTATGCAACACATAGCAGCGCCTTCCTGCTTACCTTTGTCTTTCTCTTCATCACCGTAGAATTTCCCAGCAGTCAGGACAAACTTCCCATAATCGGACTTGTGCTTGGATTCCACCCAGCGACTCATCCAGGCATCTGCACAAACAGGTTCAGAGTCAGCTGCCCAGCAATCACCAAGACAAGACTCACAAAACTCTGTTAATCCAGCCTTCGATACAGAGTGTGTGTGTGTGTGCGTGTGGGTGGGGGGCATACTGCGGGATTTTGTGACCGCCTTCACAGATGAAAGAACAGGACAGCTGGGAGAAGGAGGGTAGCAGTGAATGACCAGGGGAGAGATGTGCAGCAGTGGGGGGAGGGGGGAGGCAGACGGGGTGTGATAATAGCTTTGAGGGCTGGGAAACATAAAGCAGGGAATATGAATAAATCAATGAATGGATGAGTGATCGGTTGGTCTTCTAGACTAATCAGCTGACGATGTATTCCACAAATTGCGGTAAAATCATGAGAAATAACCGTAACAATCCACGCCGATATGCGGACATGAAAAATAGCCATCATCCATCTCAGTCAGCACCACAGCATCTCAAGCATGTACAGCAGCAACAAAGAAAAGCAAGCACTTCAGTCCTATCTGTGTAATGTTGTGTGAAAGCGCTCACCGCCGTCTTCAAATTGCTCGCGGAAATAAACTGTGGACTCGGCCAGTACAGATGCAGCCGACACGGCCATCAAAAGCAGGCACAGTGCTGTCATGGCGACGAGCTGAAGCAGCCGGTCAAAAACTAACCAATTACAAATAAAAATGCCCGTGTAGAAAGATTTTCTCTAAATAAGGCGAAGCAGCGTTGTCTGTCAGTGCGGTATCCCCATACAGTGATGCTACAGTGAGAGCCACCGAGACGCTGTGGCTTCTCTCCTCTCGCCTCGGAACAGATGTCTGAATCTGATTGGACGACGGTTGCTAACCTGAATAAGGAAGCGCTACCGCTTAAAGCCAATCAGAGGACAGAGAATCCGGACGAATACTTTCTGCAGCCAATGGGAGCAGACCACGCGTTTGCCTGATACACGCCCAAAGGAAGGATGATGCGCCGTGGGTGAATCACATGCAAGGGGAAAATGCAATATCAGTAACAACACGAGTATAACTAAAGCTAAACAACGTGAACTACATATACATACTTACAGCAAATAAAAAAAATAAATGAAATAATTCGAATTGGTAGGAAAAAAATAATGTTCTATAAAAATAAATAATTTTTTACATTCTTAACAAATGTTTTCACGCCTGATCTCGTGCAGCATATCTATATCACCTCAGGCGTGATTTTCTTGCCTTATGTAAACCAAACTAAACACAGGAGATTCCACAGAAATATACATCACAGGCGTAACAACTCTGTAATAGGTCCCAGGGCAGATCTTTTGGGGGTGTGTCCTTACCTCCACATTGTACCAGAACAAACACAGCATAGCATATAGCAATAATGAGACATATCAATGGCATCAGTCCAGCTTGTAACCAGCACCACGGATAACAACCGCAGTCGGGGGTTGGGTCAGCGGACAAATTTACTTAAAGCCTACAAACACACACACAAGCCCAAAATAGATTCAGCCTTGCTAACGTAACATAAAGACACCTGTAATATGTGCAAGCTACAAAAAGCCACAGGTCCTCGCAGACTTACTCGATGGGTAAGCTTATAACAAGCACACTGATTTATAGAATTCCTCATTCAACAATTTGTTTTCTACATATATCACACACTCACATACTGACAAGTGCTTATTTTGAACATATGACTGGTACCAATGTTTCAAACCTTTAAACAAACTTCATCTCTCGGGCCTTGCATTCAGCAAAGTCAACACGTTCATAGGGAGCAAGAACAAGTAATTTAGTTCCCAGCATCTATCAAAACATTGTAGAGTGTAAAATTACTGTGTCAATATTTGCACAACTGAAAATGTAATAAAAATGTATAAAGCATAAAAATACAGGCTTTCTCGAGATAGAATTATGACTTAAATATATAGTGGTTCTCTAGTCCACTTTACTGTAATCCTGTCAATATAAGTACCCAGTGTAACATAGAGGAGGGCCCTCTAAGGTAGTTTTCTCGTCTGGGTCCCAGGCGCTGCCCTGCCTGCCATATTCAAATTCGAACATTAATGTGGAGTCAAATCACTGAAATCGATGAGGATTGTTGTTTACCAGGTTTTTATTTCTTTAAACCGTGTCTGACAGGTTCTCTCTGTGTTCTTATTGTGATGTGACCCTCAGCTTTGAAGCAGACTGTGTTGATGATAAATGAATTATACCAACAAAAGAGTAAAGCACACCACTAAGTAACAACTGTATATTAAGTAACAGTACAGTAAAACCTATAAAATGTTTTTATAAAACACAAGTATGTAAAAGGGTGAGTTTCCAGAGGTCCAATGCTTTAGAGACAAAGTCCTTCACAGTAAGAGCTTCAAGTAACACTTCCATCACCACTGGTCCTTGCACGTTCATTTTAAAAAGAATAAAAAAATCTAACAAAATAAAATAAGTGCACATTTAGAGTACTCCACGAAACTAATCTGGTCCAGTAAAATGTTCAAATATGGCACAAATGATATTAATAAATAATCTGTGCTGATATAAGCACAATGTTTGACATGCCACTAGTAACACATGAATTACAAACTCATATGAACACAAACAACAGTGCGAGTCAGACTTTGGCCGAGGGGATTAGATATAAATAGTGAAAAGGAAAAAAAAGTCTCCCTCTGCGCCACACTCTGCACAGACACCATCTTCTTCACCCCTTCGTCTTGACAGGATTCAAACCAGGCAGGTGAAGAAGAGCAGCCACACTTCCTGTGACGCTGCCCATCTCTGCAGGCTGGGTCACGCTGCTCTGCCCTCTAATCCTGGATCTGCCCTGATGTCTGGCCTTCTGTGACGGGACCTGGACAGACACATGTTGCATCTGTGGGGGGAGGGGGAAGTATGCAGTGCAGAGCAAAGAAGACACATCTCTGTGGCTCTGATGGGCTGGTAAAGCAATCTTACACCTCCAGGTCCGTCTCTCTGTTTCCTCCTCGCTCTAGGGAAGAAAGAAGTTGATCCTCTGAGGTATGGACTTGCATCCTTGGGCTGAGAACAGTCTCTCCTCTTTGGGAACATACAGCATTGCCTTGGCCACCTCATCCAGCGTGGCTTCATCTGTTTCCAGACCTCGTGCTGCGTATGCGTCCCGTGCACAGAGCTTAATGTGACGGTACTCCAGGGGCAGAAAGGGCACAAAGAAGTCAATCAGGTGACCAGACATCAGCTCACTCTGAGCAAAGCCACCTGGGATATTAAAACAAAACAGGAAATAGAAACATATTTAACGTTTTAACAATGTGTTTTGGTTCTTTTTTATCATACGCTGTATATAAAAGATGGCATTCATGCAGTTTTCTTCCAGGTATGAAAAGTAAAGCCAGTGTACTGATTCTTTGGTCAGCAGGGGGGCGATTCCTGAGGTGGTCTGTGACCTCGGTCATCACTTTCCTGCTAATTTTGTAACCAGAAACATAAACATGGTATGTTTTAACATGTGATTAACCACGTGAGTAATGAAGTTGTTAACCAGTAAGTGTACAAAATCCACCCCTCACTCATGAGTACCAGATTCAAAGATGAGGCTACACAATAGGACCTCACTAACCCATGGGTAACACTATGCTGGTCTAAGCTGTTTTTATATTACTTTAGCGGCTTTCAGCAAATAATTTCAAGCCACTGAGCAACCAGAACACCCGAGTAACTTAATGGCTTAAAAAAAAGGCTCAAAGCTTAAGAAAACCCACCAGGCAACCTTTACAAAAACTTTACTGCTCACCTTGAGACTCCATCGTCTCAGCTCGCAGCCGATGCTCCAGGTCTTCCATACCGATGTCCTCTCGATTCTGGCCAGAGTGCCAGAAGTCCAGCGCCACGTCGTTGATTGTTGCACCACCAATGTTACTGCAGTGACAACAGCAAAAACACAACATTATATGTCTACAGCTGCTGAGCTTCTCAGGGAGACTCGATTCTTTCTGGTTTGGCAGCAAAGTTTCTTTAATACAAGTTGCTCTTAGATAAATGATCACAGTTCAAAGATGGCCAGTAATTCACTCACATCTCTGAACCATAACTGTTGAGTGAAAAACGCCTTTTTCTATTTTTGACTGAACAGACTGTTAGTCAGGACAAATCTGACTTGAGGAATTGAAAACATGAAAAATCCATACAGAAGGCGACAGAAGGAGCTCCATCCTTCACCACTGATGAGCTGCCAGGCTATCTGGACAGGAAGTGCACAGAGAGCTTTACAGCTTCATCAAACTGTGCCTGAAACAGTCAGCTAACCTGAGGAAGAGGAAGATGGCCCTGCGGTAGCTGACCCCATCTACGTTGTCATAGTGATCCATGAAGGGCTTGATTGCGTCGATGAGGCCCGGATGAAGCTTTTCAGCCTCATCGAAGATGAACAGAGTCTGAGGGCAGCGCAGCACCATGTCTCGAATTGCTTCTCTCAGCTGACCCTGGATTTCAGGCAAAAAATAAACAAAAAACATAAGTCAAACATTATTATCATTTTATAACATTTCAGATCTGACAAAAGCTGATTATTATTTCCTTTCAAGCTTGATATATAAAGATACTAAACTGGGCATAAAATATTACAAACTGAGATAACTTAAACCAACAGCCGACATTTATCTAGAATGTTTTAATCTTTTTAAACGAATATATAAATGTGCCATTGTTGGTAAAAGTTCTTTAAAAGAAATAGCCCTGTTATATGCCACAGAGGTTCAGTGGGAGGCTGTACTACAACACGTAGACACGTTAAAGTCCACATTTGCACACTTTGCAGACTTGAGGGCATGAGGGTAAAGGTTATCCCGTGAACTGCATATACCTATTTATATTTGGATAGCTCTGTACTATGCACCATGTATTAATGCTATGTAATCACAATTTTGAAATCAGCTGCAGTGATTGTGAAAAAATGTGCTCAAATGAGACTGAGCTGGCACCTCTGACCCGGTTGGACAAACGCCAGGTTCCAAACATCCATTTCTCTGAGTATTTGTGTCGCAGCATCAGTGTTGACTTAAAGCATCTGTCCAAACCATGACTGCTATCACTCTTATGATGAATTACAACACAGAATAAATATCTACGTAAGCAAAGCAGCGTCCAGAGAACACAGGTACATGTTCCTGGCACAGGACGGCCATCGCTGTGCCAAGTGGGCTCACCTTGTACGTGTCCACCAGCCTGGCGTGCGGGAAGTGGAACGGAGCGATGAACAAACGGACACACTCGCTCTTCACCCCGTCCCGGTACAAGTTATCAGCAATGATCCGGGCCACAAAGTTCTTGCCTGTGCCAGACCAGCCGTGGAAGGAGAGCGTCAGGGGCTTGTTGGACTCGGGGTTGTTGATGAAACCCTGGATGGCTTTCAGAACCACAGACTGAGCCAGATGTTGCCCGTGGAGCTTCGTCTGAAGGTCTCTTGCTAGACCTGCACATGAGACCATAGATGTTTGATTTTGATTTTAAAGGCACCGGCAAATATGAATAAAGTACTCTGTGTTAAAATGTCTACTTTTAAAATATGTGATATAGCCAATAAAAGGTAAAGTTGTTAAAGGGCTGCATCAGGCACTGAAGCTAAAGCCCTTATCAGATGATGAGTAACTGTGTGCAGTGTTGGGTGAATTCACAAACAGACGATTACAAAGAATAATGAGGGGAAACGACCAACACACGCTTGGGGCAAAGCGGGCAGCCACAGAGCAGCAGTGCGATACCTGTGATGTTGTTGGTTATCCTGCAGTCTCCGGACTCGCAGCACTGACCCAGGCTACAGTACCACTGATGCAGCAGGCTCATGTAGTCCTGAGGAAACCCTGCCCAGATATCCCTGGTAGGAACTGCTCGCATCACAAGAGCAGGGCGAGAGAAGTCCGTGTTTATAACAGTGTAATAACGAATCGTAAAAATAAAAATATTGCAAAATGCGCACGAGGCAAGATGTAGCTTGCGAAATGAGCGCTTTCGTTATAAAATGGTTTTAATTTCTTTTACCATCTCTTACCTTGCTGGGTGGCATCATCCTGATTGGGCTGACACTCCCCCTCCCAGATATTGCAATAAATATAATTAAAATAGTAAGTAGAGACGTTGCTAATGCTATCGAAATGGAAGAAGTCGGCCTGTGCCGAGACAGCCCAGAGCAGCAGGAGAAAGCACCGCGCAGACATCGCGAACAGGCTGACGTGAAGCGGTCCAAACGACACTGAACACGAAGTCCTGTTTCTGCTCTCCCATTTATCTGAACGCGGTGGTCCACCGGCGGCCTGCTTTGACTGGGATACCCCTCCCCGCCCCCGACAACGTCTCCCTGCTGAAGCCAAAGAGGGGCGCTTGTTGTGCGGTTCGCCGCGGGCGGGCGGAGGGGCGGTTACTACCCCATTCCCTACTGCTCACGTCAAATTTGATTGGAGCCATTTTAATGGGAGCGAAGCCTGTACTGCAGCGCCATACGGCAAATGTCACGCTACCGAGGTACGAGGCTTGCGTGTCCACAAACAACCCACGGTCAGCAACGCCAGCTAGATATTCCCGCCCTCGGGAGGTCAGCAAGTGACCAAATCGAACTCCATTCCATTACATAACGTCACTTCCGGCGAAAAGTCGTACACTTGCTCTCAATCTTATTTACTTTTCATAGTTGTGTCATTAGACTTTACTACGCCACTGTTTGCACAACTGGTTTAGTAATATAAGATCAGTTCATTTGGCGCTCAAACACATCACCCATCGAGAAAGGGAGGAGAAAAACAGATGCACACAAATGAGTCAATAACAAATATTTTATTGTTACAAATTGACGTCAACAGGATCAGGTCACAATCCAGACGTAATAGCACGAGCAGGGTCTGAACACTGATTCCTGCAGGTGAAAATCTGTCAACATCACTTTCCAGCTTTTGAGGAAACGGCACCATTTAGATTTATTATGAAGTGACAGACTTGTGCTTGATTGTGCTTCAGTGCCTGAGGCGTCACACCTGTGTAGAGAAGAAATCATTAAAATACAAGTACAGACTACTAACAGAAGAGTTGACTAGCAGTTAATGACCACATGACCTCAGAAAAAAATGGAACGGTAAGGGTTATAATCAGCCTAAGTCATCTGGCAAAATCAGATCATCACTAGTCTTGTGGCCACCTTGAAATAATCGTGATTCAGGACTGGACAAAAACACTCACCAGGTAAAGAACTTGAACTTTTCCACATCTGAAAAAGAAGAATGAAAAACCTTATTACAATTCAGCGATTGGCTGATTCATATTTTATTCGCTGGGTTGCTCAGTGACAGACTGTCCACATGAGTGTTCAGGTCAGACATTTGTTGTAACATCACTGAACCCCTTATGACCGTCGTGCACTTTTAAGTCAGTTTTCTCACCTCAGTCACTCTGGTGTGGTCCACACTGGGTCTCCATCCCTCACACAGAGAACAACCTGAAGATATGAGAGCATCAGTCAAACATGCACATCAACTGCAAAGATGAAGGAGTCAACGCTGACCTGGTCAGCTAGAGCTAATAAACAGACTCCATGGTTTAAAGTCAGTCTGTACTTTGTCATCACACAGGCCAGACTACAAGGATCAAATGATCTTTACTGCAAGAAAGTGATCGCAGAAAATATACAAGTGGCTCCTTCAGACCCAGCTCTATAAACCTCAACAGCACGGGGCCCATTCTGGGTCTGAGGAGCTAAAAATGACACGATTTCATACTCACCATGAGTGTTTAATCATCTTCTGAATGGTGATGAGTCGCGAGCCCGCTCGTTCTGTAACAACAAATTAAGTTTCAGGTAAATTTACAGAACCATGCTCACTCCTTTTCTCCAACATTAAAAATCCAGATCAGAGTCGTTACAAATTATCCTCAACTGGATCAGCGACCTGATTCAAACTCATCACATCTGAAAGCTGTTAGCTGCTGTGCAGGGATGTCACCAGAAATGATACCTAACGCTAACATTTGATACCAAAACCAGAGATCACTTGCTTTTCTTTGGTACTGCAGGCAGTGTATGCACTAAGCTGCCATATTTCTAGATACATTCTTACATATTAGAGGAAATCCAACAGCACAGGAAACACTACCTGTGGAGAAGGACCATTTATGCAGCCGCCATAATAGCTCCGCTTAAACTCATAAGACAGAATTCTTATTTTGCTATGAATGATGTACTTTACACTTTTTAGGTGGAGTAAGCGATCAAAGAATGATGCAGTTTCATGTAGTCCAAGCACCACAAGTTAACAAAGCACTTAAACTTCAAAGACTTAAAGCTGAGCAAGTTTTAATTCAAGGCATCATCCTGATGATGTTACCATTGAGACTGCTGTTATTTCATAGGTTAAATGGTTTGCTGTGGTAATTCTAGTCATGCTTATCCTTTTGTATAACAGGTCTATAAATGTGTAATTACGACACTATGCAATTTAGTCTGTGCCTTGTTAAAAGTGTTATTTGAGATAAATTATCTGCCACCATGTCAGTGTGTGAATGGTCATTTTGTCCATCAACTGTATTGACATGTTTAGTTCTATTGGTGCAGAGCATTAGGTTTGTGGTACTGTGACATCCCCGCTGCAGTGTTTGAGATTTAATGCTTACCAGCAGAGCAGCAACGAGTCAGACAGCAAGGTGTTCACATCTGAAGAGAAAGAACTTAATTATCACTTTGTTTTAAACACGTCAGTGATTGTGGGACTACATAAGTTGATGCTCAGCTAGGAGCGAAAGACGATAGTTATTCTTCATAGTTTAATCTGTTGAACTATGCACTCATCACTGCATCGAGCTTCATTAAAAGAAACGTAGAGCAGGATTTCAACTCACCTCCACTTTGCCTTTTGTGGGACTCCTGAAAAAAAAAAAATTAAATACAAGTTTAGAAAGACCTCAAACCCAGTGACCCTCAAAGGTTGCAGAGGCCGACACATCAGCTAGGAGCGAAAGACAACAGTAATTCTTCACAGTTTAATCTGCTGAACTATGCACTCATCATTGCATCGAAACAGTTTTATTTTTACAGGCCAGCTCCTCAAAGGAAAAAAAAAAAAAGAACCTACCTGCAGCTGATCCAAGAATGCACATCTGGATCCAACATCAGGACCGTCTGCAAAGCACGAGAGACGCATCGTTGAAGAGTCCAAATTTTAACATGCATGTATGCAATATAGTTTTAACTGCATCAGAAAAAAGTCCTCTTTCACTCTTTTTCAGAGAGATTCCCATTGTTTTAAAAACAAAAGTCATCATTAACAGTTTCTTATGGTAACACATGATCAAGAATTTACATCCATTACCTGTTAGCGTTAGGACTCGGACCTGAGGACACCTGTGGGTAGAAATAAAGTGATTAAAATGATATAAACTTTTAAGCTCACAGGTTGGGAGTAAGTAGTGCCTCAGATAATACAACTTGGTGGTTGGAGTATCATCACATCTTCTCAAGAGTAGCAAATAAGTGGTCATCACAGGAGCACAAATTTATGGCAAAGACTGATGCTTCCCTGAGGTGTTAGCAGAGAGAAAACTACACGTGTGGATCAGGACTCCAGGAACAGCGTTACAAGTCAGTGTTTTGGCCCAATATTTAACATTTTCATTTAAAATAGATTTCCTGTTCATTTGTTGTACATTGTGTACAAATCACACTTTGCCAGTCAAATGAAAGCAGTAATATCCCCATTAGTTTTACATGCAAATATTAGTTTATCCATGCAAAGGCACACTGGGGTTATTGATACTTAGGTTTGAAATATTTGTGTAAATATGGCCCCGCACCCAAGCAATTAAAAAGGCACCTTCAATTTCAGCCTTAGGAATTTTATCATTATAGTTTGATTTAAGAACAGGTGTAGTCTCTCCACAGCGAACACCTTAGAGAAGCACAAGTTTCCTCTGCAAACACTCATCCTCACCTCCTCAGTCCCCTACAGACCAGTCACATCTCTGGGCTTTCACGGCACCTGTAGAAACAGTCTTGTTAGGACTATTACAATGAATGGGAAAAGCAAGAAACTCAAAGGAAAACTATATGGAAGTCTCAGTGTAGAAAATGCTCAGAAATCACTTCTGTCCACTACTCTTACACTTTAAATCATCACCGACGTCCATTTAGGGAAACAAAACAAAAAAAATAAAGGGTTTAAAGCAGAATTCCTTACCATCGAGCATCTGCTGATGTCGAGAAGTCAGGATGAGCATCGTGATCCTTCATCTTTGAAGAGCCGTCTGTATTTTTGAGTGTTTTAAGTTGTTAATCTGTCAGATTTAACCCAAACACGACAGGAAGGTTAACATATTTTAAATTAAAATCCTCATAACTTCACACAAAGTTATACACACCCACTAAATACGCTGCATGGCCAGCAGCAGGAGCCATGCAGCTAAGATAACCGGCCCAGTTTCTCACAGCCTTTGCCCCGTCTTGTCAGGAATGTTGCCTTTACTTCACATCGACTCAGATGTCCCTAGCAACATTATGTCATCATATGTAAGCGGGACTAAACTGCACTGAGGCTGCTTTTAAAACAGGATCTAACGATCCGCAGGCCAACACGCGATCTGTTGCACGTGGATGAGGCCTGCTAGGCTAACGCTTATTAGCTCTAAAGAGCTTCCACTTAAAAATGCCACCGAGTACAACGTTACCTACATGACAGGTTAACAGTTATTACTGGGGGCGTACAATAAAGTCAAAAACCACGAGACAAACACTAACGCTGGAAAACCTCCAACCAACTCACCAGTAAGTCGTCCGAGGAATGAGGCAGAGAAGCGGGCGCGAGGCGCTTTTATAGAAGCTACCGCACAGCCTGATGGGAAAAACATGTCTGGCTGAGCAGCGCCCCTGCTGGACGAGTCGGTCTGTGAACACGCAACGTGTGCGACATGTTTTTGTGTTTTAACTGAATACTTGTGCCCTGAAAAAACTCTGCTTTGATTCATTTGTAATTGTTCAGCTGCTCCCTTTAGGACTTCTCTCCTCTTCTGTCACACCAACCACCTGCATCTGCATTTCCACCTTCACAGGGAATGGATGGAGCTAGCTCCACATTCAACATCTGTCGTGTATCCACGGTTCCTCCGCACAGGTCCAAACCAGCTCAGGTTCAACTGTTCAACCTCAACACTATCTTTAACTCCACTACCTTCCACTCCACCTCCTGTGCTGCCGTCTCCATCATCACAGGTCTCACTAGTAGCTTGTAAACCTTCCCTTTCTGTCACAAATCACCCCTGATACTCGCCTCCACCCACTCCACCCTGAATGCACTCTCTTCTTCACCTCTGTTGTTTGTTGCTTTGGATGGTTGACCCCAGGTATTTAAACTCATCCATGCCTCTACTTCTGCAGGCTCACCTCTACCTGCTACCTACCCCCTGGTGTTTTTGACATAATCACCTCTGTATTATTTGTCTTACTGTTTCATCTTCTCACACTACAGGCTGTTGGTGCCACATGTTTAGTCTCTTTTTAGCAACCACATGTAAATGATCTTGTGTACCATCATAGATGGCAGAGTTTTTCAGTGGTTCAGGATCAGCCAGACACACTCTCTGGGCTTGCAAGCCCACCGTTTACCAGGATACTTATTGAAGAGAAACAGGACTTTTCTTTTCTTCATACTGCATCACCCTCTTCATACAGAACCACAGTTCCTCTCTATCACATGCTTCCTCTTTGAGGCACAAACAAGTACACAGGTACTAAAACTGTGTTACACAGTGTAATCAAAAAGCCTTTTAAAAAAAAAATATTATTAAAAGGCTGAGATAGAAAAGCAAGGGTGACCCGTATATGTAAAAACTGAGGTGAAATTTTAGATCCCAATGTTAATTTTCACTATTATGGATTGAAAAAAGTATTTTTCCATAATGTAGGAGTCAAAGTACCCAGACTGATCCAAAAAATCCTCACATTAGTCTGTTTGCTTCTTAAATTGATGTAACTTTCTTGAACCTCCTCCTGCTGGAGCCTGCAGGCACACTGTGTCCTGCATTATTATTTAATCTGCAGGTCCCACCTCGCAGACGCGCCTCGTGTCAGGTTCTATTTTTAAAGTCCCTCGACACCTACACAAGTGTTTTTGAATTCCCTGCCGATAAAGAGCGCAGTGAGGTGGAAGAAGGGCCGCGCTCTTCTGAGAATAAAAAGATGTCAACAAACTGAGTGCGCAAATATAGACTGGAGCGGTGTGTAGCATTTCCACCACGCTAAGTGCACCAAAGGGGTAATTAAAAAAAAAAAAGTCAATCAAACTGCTAAAATCAACAGAGCTCAGATATTTTTGATAGCTGGGTGTTTAATAAATAGTTATACATTTGATCCTGGAGGTGACAGGATACGTACACTAGGCTCAAAAGCAGTCCCCTGATAACCTACGAGGCTGAATAAACAGACTTCGTGTCGCTTCAAGTAAACCAAACATCTCTGGGGTTTAGAGTCCGACTGAAAAAGAGAAAACACACAGTGAGCAGGTGTTTAGCTGGAAATGCCTTGTTAATGCCACACGTCAACTGTGTGATACCATCATGTCCATATGGTCCAAAGTCCCTCGAGGAATGCTTCCCACACCTCGGTGAATCTACCCACAAAACAGGAAAAGGCGGTCCAACACGGCACCAGCGTGATTTAAGGGGAAGCATGACAAAAAGCTCACAGGAGTAAACTCATGGAGATTTAATATTTTGCATCAATAAACAGGAGAATTGGATACAATCAATGGTTATGATGAGAAGGAAATAAAAAATACATTTGTTTTGATTGCTCTCTATCAGGCAACACTGAGCAGAACTGAAATGAATGGCGAGGCCTCCACAAACACAAAACATGGGAAAAAAATACAAAGAAATTTCTTAGAATCCTTCATGTTGATTATTTTCAAAAGGCATTTTTGTCTGATTCAATTCAACAAGCGTTTCGCTGGTTTTGCATACAGCACCAACTATATGCTCGTCTCTGCAGATCCCTTCACCAGATACATGAATATATGGCTTAAAGGGTCTCACTGAACACAATGGCCAAATATTTAGGAGATACAATAATCAAATCACCAAGATTAAAAAAAAAAGGGGGTCAACAGGGGGGCTGTTGTGAGCTTGCTACTGCATTTTCAGGCAAAGATAAATATATTTTTATTTCTTCATCTCATCCAATTACCATTGCATTCAGATCCAACCGATGCAGCTGCAAATAAGAGAAAGAACAATGGTTCAACAAAGCTGGGGGTGTACAGCAGGATAAATATGTGGTTCTGAAACTTGGAAAACAGAAGATTCAACCAGCAGAACAACGTCTGGACTGTAGCAGCACTATGAAAGTGCACCAGTGTTTTTAAAGGCCGTCTCACGTTTTCGCTCTTCGCACTCCGACAACGTGCAAGCGAATAACGAGGCGCCCCACTCTGATCTGAAGGGAAAACGAGGATGTGCGATGTGCAGAACAAAACCAGACTTTACAGACTCAGTTCGAGCTTTACGTCCTCTTCATGGACCTGCTGTCCAGAAAGACAAAAGTATGTAAACAATCAATTGTTCATAAATGCCTTCAAAACCTTCTCAGAAGACTGTTTTGGTCTCTGTCCAGACAAAAGTCCCTTCAGCCTTTTCTCTAAACCTTTTTTTTGGCATAATGGACAGAATTTGTCCTCCCACAGGCAAACTTTGTTTTTTCTATCAGTATTGCATATTTGAAATCAGCCACAACTCCCGAAATCAGCGTTTAGATGCTATGGCTTTCTGCAGGGCTTTGTTTCTGGATAATACTCGAGACACAGAACAGCGAGAGTGATCCAAATGGGTGGCAAAGGTAACTCTGAAATGGGAACGAAACATTAAAAGGCTAAATGGAATGACTCCTAAGGATGTAAAGGTTCAGGTTCAGATCCTCAAATATGTTTTTACACTATTGCCGCAAAGAAAAATAAAGAATAAGAGCATTAGAAATAAAAAAGAATATATATTTATATATATCCATCATATGTATATCTATATATAAACAGTTCTAACTAGTTGCAGGCAAGCAGAGATTTTCCTCTCCCGCCCCTTTAAGATTCATCCGTTCCACCGTTATAAGGCTGTCAGACTCTGGGTGGGGGCACCAGCTTTCTTTCCTCAGTCACCAGATTCCCTGAGATGTAGAGCGCCGTTTTATTTCTCGTGCTATTACTTGAGCCAAACACCATCGACCACAGACCCCCACCCCCCCTGCAAAAAACTATAGATGTAGGGAAGGAGTGTTGCTCTGGCTCATCCTGTGGAGCTGCTGAAGGGTGTGGACGAGCGGGAGGCACGTGACCTCTCCACTCTGTGCTGCAGAGTCTCATGTTGGCAGGTGGCGGGTATCGGTGGATGAGAGACTGACCAAATAAGGAGAGGAGCTTTACTAATATTCATGTTACATCTTTGATGCTTTTCATTCATTTCCATATTGTTTTACAGTCAAATGCAAAGCAGTGTAGAGATTCAATCATCAGTCATTCCAAGGCTTGAATAACAAGTGGTTTCTGCAAAAGAGTTCTTATGAAGACTCTGTTGTGTGTGCATTCTTGATGCATCCGAGTGCGGCGCGCTCTTCTCAGGGCCTCTGGGAGGCTAATCTCTTTAATAGCGGCTCGTCGTAGACCCAGCACTCGCCGTCCTCGTGGAATAGCTACAGAAACACAGAGCAATGAGAATTATTATACTCGATATCTGAAGTATTTCTGAAAGTAAAATTACAATGTTGTCACTGATCTCTCTGAGATGTGTGGAATTTAAAGTTTGCGGTACGGAGAAGGCTTCGCTTCCATTGCCACGACAGTTATGGCTGCGATATGTCAAATACACCGTGTGTTTACTTTCCTTAGTGTCCATGACGACACAAGCTCAGAGAGAGACGCGTGTTAGCCTCTGATGGCTATTTGGTTCTGGGAAAGTGCAGGACTCATGCACGGTGCTCATGCACGGTGCTCATGCACGGTGCTCATGCACGGTGCTCATGCACGGTGCTCATGCACGGTGCTCATGCACAGGATTTTGCAAATGATGCAAGAAAACTGTTTCCACTAAACTAGTAACAACCTCGTTTCACCACTGCAGACAAAAAGCAGACTGCTGAATATAACCAGGCTACAAAACAGGGGACACCAGCAGATAGTGACGCCTGACCCAAACACATCCGCTAACTAGCTGCACTCCACAAGTCAGGAGGATCAAATGGTGAATAGAAATTCCTGATGCCTGGTCAAAAACTTGACCTAATATCCGGTTGTTGTTACTTTTCCTTAAAAGTTCCACGGAAAACATTACCCGGGTGTGCTTTGTGCAATGAACTGGTTCTTCTATAATGCTTTTCTACTCTACATACAACATGCCTCATTCACCCAGTCACACCCGTCATACAAGCACTTGATTCCATGCTTAACACTCGCACTCCAATGGCTGCATCAGAGAGAAACCTGGGGTTAGCATCTTGCCCGAGGATGTTTGGCATGAAATCAAACCACCAACCTTCCGATAAGTAGATGGCCTGCTCCACCTCCTGAGCTACAGCCACCCCCACCTCACTGGATATATTGCTGTGTCACTACTGCTGCACTATAACGCTTTGTGGCGATAGATTCCACGTTAAGTGGGTGGTGTGTCATGGGTGACAGCAGCTCATTGGAAAAGGAGGATAGAAAGCGTCCTTCGTGTTGTTTGCACTAATAAATGCTGCTGCTGCCTGAAAGCTGCGCTCACCGATAAAATGTTGCTCAGCATTTTCCTTTTATTGTCATAAATATGATTGTTGTACATTTCCTTGAAATGAAGCTACTTTCAGCTGCTCCCTGGTCACTGCAGCGGGTAGCTGCACGTTTTAGTCTGGTTGCTCTTTCTGATGCAACCTACAAGTGATTTGTGTCTCAAGCTGGAATCAAACCAGCAACCTTTCACATCCATTTGTGTAAAACACTACACTTTGGAGCCACACTGCAAATATCCTGACAGAATTTTAAAGCTATATTGCCCATAATACTCAGATCCCATGGTACGCTAAGGAAATCCTCACCCTGGTCTCCCACTGCTGCTCCTTCTCCTTCCTCTCTCTGGCTTCAGCTCTCTGTTTCTCCTCCAACCGGTGCTTGGCTTCTGTCGCTGCATCGATGTCTTTTATCTTCAGGTTCAGAGTCACATCCTTCCACAGTCTAAAAGGAATAAAAGTTTGAAAGTCAAACATTTAGAGTTAAAGGATCCCGTGAGACGGCTGAGGTCCGACACTGATCCTCTCCTCACCTTCGAGACTCGTACTCGAGCTGGTCTTCCAGCTTCCTCACTCTCTTCTTAACGATGCCCATCTTCTTAGTGTCTATGAACACCGTGTTCTCCTAGAAACATATGAAAACACGTTCACACATGTATTAATTCATTTAAGGTGGTGATTTCCTACATTTTGTAACGTAAATAAAACAAAGGACTCACTCCAGTCGCCCATTTAGCATACATGACTCCGTTCCACTCTCCCTCAATGGAGCAGAAAGACTTCTTGTCGTTTGGTGAACTGCAGGGATGAAACCAAACCCAGATGTCATCTTGTGTATTAAAGACTCTCAGCAATCCTTAAATAATGTGATATAACCACATGGCTCTTACAAGATCTCTGCAGTGATTCTGTGCTTCTTTCCACCATAGAAGGGTTTGGTGTGGAACACGATGTTAGCGCTGTAGCCCGACTTGGAGCAGGAGATGTTGCACTCTCCACCAAGCTCCACCCACGGCACAGTGAGGATCGACCTGGACAGACAGGCGTAGGTCAGCGAAACAAAGTAACGACCGACTGAGCGATGGCACAGGCGAGCACAGGGACGCGTTAACGGCACCTACCTGCCATATCCGTTAGGAAAGGTGAGAATGTAATGCTCATCGTGCTCCAAACATGACACGCAGCCTGGAGAGAGGCCAGAGGTCACTTAACACACAGATTCACTGAATCATACTCATCAGAGAATATAAGGCAGAGCTTAGTGTACCTTGGCCGATGTTGTGGACGCCTATGGACATGCCCAGAAACTTAGATTTAGTCCAGATGTGAGCGTTGAACTGGATCTTCCTACTTAAGCACTCGGCGTAGAACGCAGAAACTACAGGCGAAAAATGCAGGAAATAATTAGTGGTGCAAAAACAGCAACACATCAGCGATCGTGCAGAAAATAAAACCCAAACATTTTTACTTTTCTAAAGCCTAAGCCACACCCTTCTGGATCTACATGTAATGAGCAATTCTGCGTTTACACTTACTGGGCGGGTGGTGAGAGACCTGCTCTGCCACAAAAGACACGCTGTTGGATGAAGCGCAGGGAACCGGGCCTTCTGATACCGTCTCCTGAAACGTGCGAGAACGAAGCACATTGAGAGCAGGATTGTGATTCTTGGTTAGAACTGCAGATCGATGATTCAGGAACTTGTAAAAGTAATAATTGAAATTATTACTGGATCAAAAATCTACTTGACCGCAGTGACAAACGGCCTCACCGTAGGTGGCGAAGGCTCCTCTGTCTCGCTGGGAAGATCCCAGTGGCAGTAGAAGACTTCTCCTAGGATTGGGTTGTACGGTTTCTTGGCCACTGAGCCTTTCCTTCCGGCATGGAAAGCCGACAGGTACCACCTCACCACCTGCACCATCCGCTCCCTGGGCTCTGGCTGCTCAGCGATACTAACGAGTAAAAGAAACAAGTACTGAATGACGGCCTACCCTCATGCCAGAGTGTGCATGATGATAAACAGCTGAAATGGTACGTACCTTACAAATAAGTCGGGGTGTGCAAAGAAATCTGCATACATTTCTAACAAAGACCTTCTTTCTAGGATGAAGGTAGGCAGGACCACCTGGGAAATACAGTGAAGTGTTGTTAAAAAAGAAAACCTTACGCCGACAGCGCTGGAGAGCGAAACGCCGCGACGGAACAATTAGGGCGGCTAAGACGCTAAGAGGTCCTGACCTTTGTGAGGTCCATGCCCAGTCGAACTTGAGACAGCAAATGCATGATGACGCTCTTGTGCTCTTCCACAGACTCCCCTTCACCGTCGTCGTCGCGGTCATCGTGACAGTCAAACTGGTCTGAGGACAAGAGCAGAGCCACATATTTCACCATCATGTAGTAAAATATGATTTAAATAACGCCTCATGCTTAGAGTTTACTCAGTGAGGGACAATCAGCTGCGATGTGATCATGTGTCTCGTGAGCATTTCCCTTTTTACCCGTGTCTGTGGTGCCATTGGACATCGAAGAGTTGAGGGACTCTGTAGTGTTGGGTCGTTTCAGAGCCGTTTCTTCGTTAGTAAGGGGCGAGGCAGCTGGAGGCCCTGAGGGACTGGGTGCAGGAGGAGGAGCAAGGAAGCAGGAAGCAATAGAGATAAAGGGGATAAAGAATAAATATAAAACAAGAGGCAAACTTCTCAGTTTGCAAATGCTCATGCTGTTGGATTTTTATTCAATCCAAGCAGAATTTCTCTTGCTGCCGTACTCACTCTATGCAGTGTTTGGGGGAAGTGTTGCTCTGGTAAAACTCATCGGCGTCATAGAATTCGTCCTCACTGGAGGAGTAGGAGAAGTCTGGCACCGAGTGTGAGGGGAGGGGGATGTGAGCCGGGGAGGCGACGCCGCTGCTGGGGCCTGACGGGCCACTCCCTAAAAAAAAAAACCACACACATAAAAAAATGTAATCGAACAGTGCGCCTCACGCCATCAGCCCACTCATACATACATCTGTCATCCGCCTGTCTGTTTGGTAGGAGGAGCCAAAAGGCCTCTGTTGATGCAGAAGCTCGCCGGCGCCTGCCCTACACGATGCCATGGTGATGAAATCAACATTATATTGTTCGACTGGAGCCCCCGTTTCCCAGCTCTGCTGTTCAGCAGGATGTGCTCGGCACCATTAAGCCGCCTTAACACAGTGATGACTTTCTCTGCAGAGCGTATTGACAGTCCTCTCAAGCATGCAGCCTGTCTCCTTATTGCACAGCGCAGCATTTTAATACTGCAGCCTCAGCAGAGATGGCAAACAGGCTGCAACCTCTGCTTTCTGCTCATTTTAACTTGCGTTCAGTGGCACGCTTTCACGCATTTAACAAAACACACGACCCTCAAAATGCGACCTGTAACCTGTAAAACTGCAGTAAAACAAATTAGCACTGCCACGATTACGTCGATGACAAATTTAATAGACGGGTCGACTGTAAGATCCTAAAGATGCAGGAGTAAGTAGCAGGATTTAAGAGTCTTCTCTTTACCGGCTTCAGTTAATTCAAAATGCAGCTGCGCGTCTTTTAACAGGTACGAGACTCTATGAACGATTCACTCCAATTTTAGCCAAACTACATTGGCTCCCTGTTAAATATCGCATAGATTTTAAAAGTCTTTTGTTCACTTTTAAAATTCTGAATAATTTAGCGTCCAGCTATCTTTCTGAGCACTTACATCGTCCAATCACAGGCTCCTAGCACAACCTGGGTCTCGAATGAAGTCGAGAGGTGACCGGGCCTTTGCATCCGTGGCACCTCTGGAATAACCTCCCTGTTCATGTTCGTACTGCCGAGTCGATCCAGTCTTTTAAATCACGTCTTAAAACTCATCTTTTTACTTTGGCCTTTGATTCTAACCAGTTGGCTGTTCTAGCTTGTTGTGTTGTTGCCTATTGTTCGTTGTCCTGTTTTATTGTTTGTTTTAATTGTCTTATGATTCTAGAACATAAACGACTGGTATCTGAGGAATCGATATTTCAGTATCGATCCGCACATCACTAGTGTCCAGATTCAGGGGCCGCATCCTTTGGACGCCGCATTAGGAGGCCGATCACGTTACAGTGACGTGACGAAGGCTTCGCAAATTCGAAGACTCCTCCAAATAAGGCCGATAAATGTCCTCCTTTTCCCCAGACTTGAAGGATGGGTCGGGCGTGTCCTTTGTGGCCCAACCTATCCCAGAATTCATAGCTCAGCCAATTCCAGTTTCCAACAATGGCGGCAGCTCCTAAGTTTTAATATCACTCTTATTCCTCTTTCTGCGTCACAAAATAAACTTTTAACATATTTTCAGGTAAGAATGTAGCTGTGTAAACTTCTAATATCTGCTCGGTTTATCAAGACATCACATATTTGTAAAAGTGCTCCGTCGTCTGTTACCCACCAGCTCGATAGCTAACCCGGGTTCAAGGCTCACTAGAGCCGGTGAAAAACACCAGACTCCCGGCACATAATTTTTAGATCCCCGCGGTCTTTTGCTACTCCGGTTAAACATGATATATGAGTCACTTAGATAACTTAAAATGTTATTGTTTGGCTTTTTTCAGTGTTTTATTTGTTCCTGAGTAAATCGGTTTGGCTGAGATTAAAGTTATAGTTTTTACACAGCTGAATAAACGTCAAGCAGACAGCTGATTATCAGAAGTGTGAGATGCTCCAGAATATACTCCGGTGTCCTGTTATATTTTAGATAGCAAGGAGATTATTAAACTTCACCGAAACAATCTGCAAATTTCATTAAAAATTTAATAAACATCTTGTCTTTATTTTTAGTTAGCACAGACCTTAAACACTTCAAGCTGTAAGCTAATGATAGTTATATAAGAGCAGATGCAACAAGCTGTACGTTTTACGTCCAATGGATGATGATCTGATTAGTCGATTATCAACAAAATCGTTTGTGGCAGCTCTGCTACAAATAGACAAAGACGGCACTAAATGTCATTTAAAGTAATTGTTTGAAGGTCAAGAATGAAATGGAAAAAAAAAAAGATCCTTTTTTGGCCACTGGGGGGCAGTGGCATCAAATTATGTAAACACATTTCACCCACATCACCTTAAATCTACTATTACATGTCCATGCTACTGTACTGTTTGCTATGTGATTGTAGTCCATTGTTTGGTGGCTCCTAAACAACATCATAACAAGCGATTTAAATAAAACCCATCAGGGTGCCAAGTTTGGCTGCTTAACTCCTGATAGTGTACGAAGAGTCCGAGTATGAAAGCTTGAACTTTTCATCAAACAGCTCATCAACATCATACCTGGTTTCCCTGTGGTTACCATGTCCTCAGGGAAACACATTCCTCTGTCCACTGTTTACCATTAAAAAAGGTTGTGTGCAGTTTACAGATCACACAGCTACAACAACAACAAAATAACTAAACAGACTAACCTGCTGATTGGGCTGCTCGGCAGTATGAGGAACCCGTTTCAATAACATATAGCCATTTCAGCATTTCACAAAAATTAGTCTAGTTCATGACATTGATTTGAATTCACCTGTGCTGTTGGGAGTCGGGGTCTGCAGACTGCCCATCACTGTGACGACGGGACCAACAGGTAACGTGGAGGGTCGTTGGTCTGATTTGCACACCTGAGACGCGTCTTCATCAAACGGAGAGAAAGCAGAGTTAGCGCCGAAGCCTCGAAACAAAGCCAGACCCCATTAAAAGCAGCATCTCATGCCACGTGGCAGGACGCTGCAGACAGAAGCTTCATCTGTGAGCGGGGATTACACCGTCTATTATAAGAGACCAAAATTAGAACGGCCTACTTCGCACTGCTGATTTTATAGCCCTTTTTTTTTAGTCTAGTCATAGTCATCTGACTGAAATAGCCAAAGATTTAGTCAGAGTTCAGTCAAGACATGTGAGGATTCTTGTTGAGTGGATAAACCATATTAGCCCACAAAACAGGAATCTGCTTCAACACAGATCCTTAATTTAAAAGGAGAAGAAGAAGAGGGAATAATGCTGCTAAACCCTGTGTGAAGGTGTACCTTCAAATACTGAGAGACTATTAAGAATATTTATCAATACTGGTGATGGTACTGTCACACTAGAACATGTTTCCAGTTGCAGCTGAAACATAATTTCAAATGTCATCCAAGGACAGAACATCGACAGATTTGACACATTTCTCTAACGGTTCTGTGATTCCAATCCCAACCACAGGGGGAGCTGCTGTCACCTTTACATATATAACACCAACAACCTCTCAGCATGTCTCAACACAGTAAGTGACAGCTGTTACTTTTAAATGTCTGGCACATGTTGGGGAGGCAGATGTACCTGGGGGTAGTGTTGTCTGTGTTGGCATTGTGTTCACCGCTGGAGTGTCCAGAGGGGGCTGGTAGATCCCATCCACTGGGTTGATGGTGCTCTGGAGGAAAAAAAAACAAACACAACGATGCCCTTTACAACAAAAAACGACATCAGAGCTTTGCTGCAACAATCACACAGACACACACAGACACACACACACACACACAGACCCACTGCCTGCTTACTGGTTTAGAAAAAACTAAATCGAAAGCAGTTTGGCTTTTAGTTCAGAAACAGTCCTACTCTGCAAGGATCCACCTGCTCCTTTATCCTCTCAAACCCAGAAGGGGAACAATATGACCTGATCACAACTCGGTGCACCTATGTGAAGAGCGAACTAAACAATGCACCATCCAGCCGGCGCAGATCAATTTCCTCGCACTCGATTTCCTGGAAAGAGCGGCGTTGCCAAGCTTAATTAATGCAATCAATATGAAACCAACAACACAGGTTGACATGCAAACGCTAGGAGTAGCTCTACACAACTGCTAACGTTGACTCTTGACATCTGAGCAGCCTGTTTCTTCTTTAAAAAGGCCTGGGGGGGTCGGGGGGGGTTAATAAACACTACAGTAGGTAATCATTTGTAGAGGCCTGCCTTGATTCGTGGCAAACGCTGCATGCATACAAACAGCAGCCTGTCGACACGGTGTGGTCGCAGCCCCAACGACCCATCTGACAGGAACACCAGCAACCACACGAGATACACCAAAAATATCTCGCCCCTCGTTCCCCAACAGCTCACCGCCAGGAAACAACATTTAGTGACATTATAACGCAAACCTGACCTGCAGTTTCGGACTTTTACACCTTTTCTCTATTTTGAGATAATCTGAGCTCAACAGGAACGCAGCGACTGCGTGTTACGCTGTGAGATTAGGCCGAGGTGTGACGTGAGGTTTTTACTGAACTGAGTTATAGGAATTACACTGACCTTGTTTTTCTCCGTTTATAGGTCAAGATAACTGACAATAAACCTTTATCTAAACGCTAAACAAGAAAGATACAGTCAGAGGTCAAGGATTTGCCCTCCTATCTCCAAACTTCCTGCGTCTGTTCCGTTTTCTCCTTCTAATGGTTCCAGCGTCCACATGCCTTCATAAAAGTAACTCGACGGCTTCTAATTAGATCCAATTATGTATACGGACCAGCCTATGGCTATGCAAGCATGACATGAGAGGAAAAAAGCATGTGAAGAGCAAGGTCATCAAAAAAAGCTAAAAAGGGCTTTAAACTCTAATGATCAATAACCTCTACCCCCCCAAGTGAATGCAATATTAATGCAATGAGCAGCTCTCGCAGCAGTGCAACCCCTCAGCTACCCACAGCACATAAATTATTTTGACATAACTACTGAACATGCTTCTCGTGAGCTTGGTTTAAATGATTCTTGCACTTTGCAGCAATTCCCCAGGCAGTGCAGTTTGACAGGGTCAAACGTGCTGCTGACGCCTGGAGCATCTTAAACAAAGGCCTACGGTGCATGCATCACTGCTGTGCAGGCAGTGACAGACATTCAGCAGAGGTACGGTTAGTGGAAAGCCTATGGCATACAAAGGTGGCACGTGCAGGTATGTGCATAGGCAGAGCTTTCGCTGTGCTATTTATACTACATAATACTATACTTAATGATAAGAGATTAAGCCAGCTGTAGGATCAATGCAGTCCTGTGAGCTAGCCGGCGGAGGTCTTGCTTAAAGTGGGAGGTTGTGTTGTATTAAACGATCTACAAACACTTCTCGATCCTTTGCTTTTTCCAAAGATGGATTGGCTTGTTTTCATTTAGCTGCAGGTTTCTGTTTATCCCTGAGTCAATGTTTTCTTTTAGGCCTCACTTTTCTGCCTCTTCCACCTTCTGCTGTCCCATCTCCTCTGGGTGCAAGTGTGATACTGCAGTTTCCCAAATATGTGCACCGTTTCATGATGCAGTCAGACTGACTGATAAAAAACCCACAGAAATAAGAACAACATGAACATGTGTCTGTAGGTTGTCAGTCATCCAGGTCATAGTCGTCTAAAGAAAGCGATTTGGACTCGGAGAGTTCCACGATTCCCTCTCTGGCACCTCAACCCACACTCACATCTGAAAATCTGAAGGTCACATGACAGGATGAGGTCTCAGAGTGGTTTAACTCCAAACTTCTGGTGGTAATGGCTTTTTGCACAGTTGTCTCAGACACACAGTGGATCAAAACTCTCTTAACTGTTGACATGTGTTTAAAGGGCAATGTGACCCTTCTGTTGCTCTTAATGTAGTGATATCCACCTTCAGTTTATTCATTTTATTTATTTTGCAGGTCAATAATTAGTAGTCATTAGTATACATGAGACACATAATCTGGTATTAGGTCATAACAACTGGTTTATCGCCTTTTTAGGTCTGGTAATTTTTAGAGCCGTTTTATTTTGAAAAACGGAACAAGAACTCTTACTGCTGAAAGCTTTAGTGGTTCAAAACGTGCGTGAATCCTGTGGTGGCCTTCAACACGAATATCTGCAGAAGCCCAGGAGTGCTTTCTGCACGGCTTTCCAGCTATTAGTGCTCAGTGGTTCAATAAGCAGGCAGTGTGACAATGACCGATCAATGGTGACTTCGATTCCTCTAATTAGTAAGTGAAGTGATGGGCAACACTTGTATACGCAGGCATGCGATCATACGTGTCCCATGTGCACTTACACTAGTGCATCTCAGAACACAGTATTGTGTAAAGGTTTATTTTCATAATTTAAAGAGAAACTTTCATATATTCTGTAAAGTGAGATATTTGCGGCCTTTATCAGCTACAAACAGCCAGTATGTCAAATTATTAGAAGGCTTCCTCAGATCAAACAAAAAGGACCTCCATGTGCCGACTTCTACACTACACTGAACATCATCTGTATTTTTGGGTCAGGGGTTCCTCCTATTCCTCTTGAACAATGGCAGACGCACTCTTGTCCACAGTGTGGATAAAACACAGTAGATCAACCATCACCAGCAGACGGCACGGCACCCTAAAATCACCCTAAAAATGTGACCGCAGCAAAGAAACAAAAAGGGAAAAGGAAAATAAACTGACTTTGCTCATTAATAAAACTCACTGTCTGGGCAATGAGCTGAATTTACACTTTACAATACGAACCCACACAGTTGTGCTAATCAATTTCTTTCAGCAGCATTTCTCCATCGTGTGGAAAAATGACCCACTGTTACCACTGCACTTCTTTTCCTTAGATTGCGATATCTCTGGGATTAACTGTGCAGCGGCAGAAAGGGGAATTTTCCTGGTCCACTTAAGGTTAAAGCAGCTGTATGCGGTCCATCAGATATATGGCTTGAGTTTAGAGACGCTCTTACCTAAAGAGTGGACGCTTTTCCTGACAATCCACTCACGGCTCAGGTAATTGCTACTGCTTGTGCAACTGTTCCTACCACACTTTCCATTAACATGCTTCAAAACAGCTTTGCTGTGGCATAAACTCGATCTTCATCTGGACAGCTGTCGAGTCAGCGTTCTTCCCAACGACTGTGGTTACTAAACTAAGAGTGAAGAGTAATTTACTCACACTGAAAATGAAATACTTCAATAATTTGAGGAACTGAATAAGTTATAGGCCATTGTCAACAAAATAATAACATTTACATGAATGTTTACCTTTTTGAATAAAAGGATAAACTTTTCACAATACTTGACATTTTTGAGATGTACTAATATACACTCAATGTGCATTTTGTGTAGCACCATTTGCACATATACATTTCATGTCTTCATGAAGGAAAAAATAGTTACAAAATAAATAAATTTCAGATTTTAGAGGAAGATATTGATTTAATTAAGAAGAAGGCAGCAGGAGACATGAAGGAAAGCTTAGACCCAAATTAGACTGCATGCACTAAACAGATCTGTACATCTGCTGGTCTAACAGGAGAGAGTCTATTAAGCGAGAAAAGAAAGTTAGCAGTTTGTTTGATTTCGACTTTTGTCATGGACAGAAAGGGTCAAACTTACTATAGGTCCGTTTGCGTGTTGCTGTTCGTTACTTTGGTCCTTAAAATTTTAAGAAGACAGTGTTAGACTCATTGTATGTGAAGGTTCAAGAGTCATTTCATAAAAGCATCGCGAGCATCTGCCGCGGTGCGGTGCAAACGAGGCCCGGGCCTCTCGCGTTAAGCTCCAAAACTTTCCCCAAGTTGCCACATACAGCGATCCTTTCATCACACGGTCAAATCCAGACTTGCCACTTCTTTCAGTAGTGAAAACGACAGGATTGCACTACCGTGTGAGATAATCCACGTGTGTGTTTTTTGTTTTCCTTATCAAACAGCTAACAAAGCAGAAACGATTGCTCCACTTCCTTTCAGAAGGCTGAACAGAACATGTGATGAAACGAACACTGGGCAACACCCTCACCAACCACCGACCCAGAGAGCAACTGTAAGCAGGGAACTACCCCAGGGATGCGAGGTAACACAGTGCACACTCATGTGGTTTCACAAGAACAATGGTTATGAAGAAATGGCAAACTGCAGAGAGCGGACTCGTGCTGTGCTTACCTTGGCAATCTGCAGCAGTACAATACAGTGCTTGATGGACTCTACCATACTCTGAAAGGGAAAAATCACAGAGCAATTAATTAGGAAGGAAGTGACTTCTAAACCCAACAGGAAGGAAAATGTGTTCATTCTCTGACTTACACAAGTAGTCTCCTTCAAATGTTCAATTTTCTGTCGAAAGAACAGAAAGAAGTAAAAATGAGGTTAAAGAGCAGAAATACTGATGCGAGTAATGACGCCTGACTGGCTTCAGCCGGGCTTGAAACTCCAGCTGTGAAAGGTTTGATGCAGTCGGCACAAGCAACAAGGTAAAGTGACCAAAAGCTGGTGTTAAACTCAAAGAGGAAGTGGACATATAACCCCAGAGGCTAGTGAGACGCCCTGAAGGTTAAACGTTTACACCTCTAATCTTCGAACATTAGAAGATCTGCTCGGAGAACTGACCAGGCCTGAGAGGCGCTACAGAGAAAGGAAGATTGTAGTTTGAACAATAGTCCCTTTTTTTTTACATCATGTACTTCTTAAATTGTCCATTAGTCAGTTAAGTGACTGAGAAAATGAACCACAAACTAAAAAACTGAACTACTGAATCGATCAGCCTCGCAGTCGCCAGCAGCTCGGTCCAAGCTGAGGGCAACCTATGATGTGGTCTGTTTTGGTTAAGCTTAAAGCAACACTGGAGAACAGACGGGTCCTTTGTCAGGACTACTGATCTTCTTCATGCATCTTTCCCCCATTAAGACGACGTCTGATGACGTCCCCTGTACCATTAAGGAGTTCTGGGATTTTCCAACAGATAGGCAAAGACTTCTAACGCACATCCAGTCATTTTGGACTCTAAGCAGGCCGGAAATAAAGCTGAAACCACTCAGTTAAGGAAAACGCTTCAAGGGTTACTCCTTGAAGGATTAATTTTTATTCTTCATGGCTGATAAATAAATATCGAGGGGACTGAACTTTAGCTTTTGAAATAAGAGGATCACTTCTGAAATCACTGCTGCTTTAGGCCAGTTTGGAGCAGAAATATCTGCGATACACCGACAGCTATCAGTTTCCATTCGCCCCCTGCTCCTTTGTTAGCAGCGGCTCTAATGATGCTGGACCGGAGAGGCGAGACGCGAGGACAGAGCTGCGCTGCTGATACTCACTCTGCGTGATTCATCCTCTTTGCAGTCCTTGATCTTCTCATCAAACAGCTGTGTGGACAAGAGATGAAAGAAAGGTTAAAAAACAGAAACATGGAATAAGAGCTATTCCACTGTCAGATGACTGTACAGACGACACAGTGGAAAACTACTGAGAGCTTATAAGGAAGGACATGTTACGTGGTTTCCTTAAGATGCTGGAGACAGTGTCTACTTTCTTTAAATACAGTTATCTGGTTTGTCACCACAAATATTACTCACAAGAACTTCTGCTTTACCGAAAAGTAGACAAGGAAACGCTCGCTGACACAGATTCAATCTATAAATATAGGATGAGAAGCCACTGAAATCTACAACATCTATATCTACCTCACGGTGTGGATTTCCTACCTTTAACTGATCAATCAGAATCTGTAGGTAGGTGTCAGCTTCAGCTAGCTTCTTGTCAAAGTCTTGAACACTAGGAACAAATCCCGTCTCAGCCTCCTAAAGACAAGGGAAGAAACACAGCTGAGCATCGGTGCAGTCCTCGACGCAGGTGTTGCAAAAGGTATTTGCATATTCAAAGTAAAGCACAAAACCACAGTCCATAAATCCAGGGCCGTGTATTCACATATTTATCTGTTCATTTACCAAAAAACAAACAAATAAAGGGGGGAAAGCCTCTCATATCCATCGCCTCCTGGTCAGGTAGGCTTTATAAACTGTTACACAAAACGGTGGAGAGAAACATCAACAGTTCAGGAGAATTTTCCAGCAAGGTACCGTAGTGAGGGAGACATGAGTACTATTGTTTAAAGGCTCGTCTACATGAAAGGCCAGCAGGTCTGCCTGCTTGCCTGATGGAGGCCAACTCGTTTCAGGCCCTGAAACAAAGCTGAAATCAGGACTCATGACCGGAGAGCATTCGGTTACGGGCTGAGGTGCACTCAAATTCATTGTTTGTTAATTAGCTTCCTTTAACGGCCCCCAGACTTCACACACACACACACACACACACACACACACACTTTGTTACATAATAGCCATTAAAAGGTAATTACTAGACTATTGGCAGAACAGACGTGACCAGGCATCTGTCTGCCTGTCTGTGCGCACCCACCAAAGCACCCAGAACAATCCAGTAAGCTGTGACACAAAACCAAAAGACGGGAAAACGGGAAAAAAAATAATTCACCCTCATTTAATCACCGAGGCTGTCAACAGCAAGGACACCGAGTGCCCGCGAACACACAACACCCGCCCTACGTCAAGCCAGCGGACTCAGGAGATGACTAACGGCGTGTGTCGACGCACTTTACCACTTTACAGCAGTTACGTGGAAAAACGCACAACACCTGAAAAGCCGCTCTGTCAAAACGAAACAACTGCTGTCAGAAGTCAAACTCTTATCAAACCGTGGTGGGTGTCACTGCTGCTTTGGAGCTGCCATGTTGCAGAGTCCAGCTGCGTCGCGAGTTTGAGGCGCGTTTTCTTGCAAACGAATGAGCTCCGATAGGAAAGTGAAGAAAAGCCATCAACACAAAGCCGGTGAAGTTTAAGCTTCGGGGAAACATAAATACTCAGCAGCCATGAAGCTATGAGGGCAAACTTCCTCAAAAGGATCAAAGGTGCTTGTTCAGCTTAAAGGGGAAAATGTAGCTGTCTGCATGAAGGCCTGAGCGAAAAATAGAGAAAACAAAGAAGGAAAAAAAGGCTGTTGCTGTGCGTCTCTGGGGGGTTTCACCCAGACTGGCACAAATTCTGAAGAAACTTGCCGCATAACTCGCTACACTGGAAACATGTAAGTGGAGTATTATTCCAGTAAGGCATCGCATCAGGATACCAGCGACACGCAGCGAAACAAGTCGGAGCGAAAATCTCTACAGGAAACTAATTTCACAGTAAAGTGTTACAAGACCGATTAGAGATGAACCACCTGAGCCTCGACGTTTACTCTGCACTGCGTGAAAAGTCAAAGAACAGAAGTGAACAAGACTCTACTTTCCTCCATGTGTATTTAAAGCTGACTCTACCTGCAGAACAGCCCGGTGCTCTGTTACCACCGCGCAAACGACGTGTCCTGTTTTGACAACACACGTGACACAGGGGAAGTGTTTTTCTTTCTTCTTTTAACGTTTGGGAGCAGAAAGTCAGAGGCAGGTGGTTGGTTTATAAACAGCCACTGTAGTGCTCACTTCTGCCCTGTTCTGGAAATACTCCCAGACTTCCACTCCCACGCGTTTGCAGCGCGCAGACTGTCCATCCCTGTGACACAGCAGCAGGGAGGTTTGAGCGTGGCCTCCAGTGTTAAATTAAGACAAAAAAAAAGAAAAACAACAACCCACCCCGCCCCCCACACCCACAGAGCAGACTTTACAAACAACACTGCCCTCGCACACTCCCCCCTCCCTCCCCTGTCTATTTGTCTTTCCACTCAGCGTGACCCACTTTAAAAATGCTGCTGTCCCAGTGGCGCTGCAGCCGCGTAGCTTCTCCCCTCGCTCTGGTGCAGCGGGGCTTTTGCCCGTCTGTGTGCTGTTACTTACTGGGTGCTGTGCTCCAACAGACATGCTGCAATAAGCCAGTGCATCTCTCAGTCCATTTAGCAGAGTGCAAGGTCGCTTTCTCTGCCTCCGTATCTCTGTTTTCCCCACAGCTACAAACCGCCAGCTCAGCTGAAGTCACATTCTTTCCTCCTCCTCCTTCAGCACCACAGACAAACAAAACAATTTCCTCCCTTTGCTCCCCACTGCGGTGTGCCAGCGTAAACCCTAGCAGCCTTCAGACTGTTAGCGGGGCTTCAGCAGCAGCTATCAGCTAAGCGTTGGGTCTGAGCCGACTTAATCCAGGACCCTCCCCTGACAGGAAAGCCACACTTCCTCTCGCACAGGCGGACGAGAAAACACACAAACCAACAGCAAGCGCTGAGAGGCATGAGCTTTAACAGCCACGGGGATTGGCTGAGACAGCCGAGGCAGATGTTTGGCCGATTGAGCAACCGGGTCTTGGATTGGGTAGCTGGGTCACATGATGCTTCGACAGCAGCGCTGCATAGGTGTGCGCATGCATGTGTGTCCGCACCGAGCACGCAGGCACACGCGTAGCACATCAAACGGATTTGCCACCAAAGGGAGAGAGGGAGGGCGAGCAGAACAAGAAAGGTGGGAGGGAGAGCAAAGCTTGGTTATGAGGATGAAGAGAGGCGATGAGGAGGAAGAAGCGTATCTGGATGAGGATGGGAGGGAAGGTTTGTTTTGAGGGAGGAGAGCAGGGAAAGAGGTTGAGCAGAGAAACAACTGCAGGGCAGGAGGAGCAATTTCTACACTCATAAAAACAGATAAACGCCGGTGGGACAAAAATGGCAGCAAGCAGGTCAGCAGCTGAGCAGACTTTCCATTAAACTTAAAAGCCTGCTCCTAAAACCTGTCCAGGCTGGCCACGTATTTCCAAACATCCTCAGCCTACGATGACGCAAATGTCAGCATTTTCCCTTTAATACAGACGTGAATTATCTTTCAGCTCTGCTCTCTTGAGGAAAAAACAGATACGAGCAATACTCGTAAAGCTTAAAGTGCTGATAACCTGCAAAGCCCATTCAAATCCATCACGAGTGTTCGGGTGTAGTTTATGCAAATACAGACTGCAGTGAAAGCTCTGATATTATTTTCATGGCAGGGTTTTCAAACTCGTTTACCTCTTCATCTAAACCAGGATCATCTTCAGGTATCACAAAGAGCGGCACGCTCGAGTTCGGAAATACGAACTGTGCGACGGGCATTTGTATAACTGGCAGGCAAACACCAGAGGATCCACAGAGCAAACAACTCCTCTGTTAACTGCAGTGGATTAGACACAAAGACACACATCCAAAGAAGCGCTTGGTTTCATACCCGGAGTTGGAGGGTGTGCCGGAGGATAGTTCCCTCTAAGGCGTGGATCCACTTCTCCCGCTCGTCTGCATCTCGGGCTGAGGACAGAAACACAGAGACGCACCCAGTGAGCCACGTTTTCCATCTGACACCATTGAAAGAAAAGAGTAATGAGAGCACTAAGATGACATGAGTACTGGTGACGCAGTGAGGGACACTGAATATTCACCTAGAAAGTTTCAGTGAAAACATGTTTACAGGTTTATTTCTCTCATGTCATTCGGTGACGGCAACCAAGAGATATTCTGGTAACTGTCCCCGTGCCATACATGAGAGCTGTACCGATCCTTAACCAAACTCATGCCGCCCAAAATGTCAAACTTTCCCTTCTAATCAGAGTATTCATCAGAGCTTGTAGGTCTGTGTCTAAATTGCATTAACATAAATGTCAATAAAGCCTCTTTGAATTTGAATGAATCTTTATGCATGTTTGAGCCTTCCACTGAATATAATGGAACTAAATGGGCCTTGGTCTTTGTGCTCACAGTACCAAAAAAACAAACAACAACAAAACTGTCTCTCTGGAAATCATGACCCGGTTTGCCCGAACCTACTAACCTCGTGGTGCGCGGTTTCATAGAGGAACTACACCCACTAAATGTTTTACAGTTTAGAAGGAAGTGTGCAACTACACGAAACTGCTCAACAACAAAAGGTGCACAGTTTCTTTCTCCTTTGTGTGAGCCAGTCAGTTTTTAAAAGGTGTTTTATTGGCGTTTGAGGCCTAGAAAGTGAATTCAGTTCAATTTTATTTATACAGCGCCAAATCACAACGACAGATGCTGAGCGAGCGCTTTAGTGACAGTGGGAAGGAAAAACTCCCTTTTAACAGGAAGAAATCTCCGACAGAACCAGGCTCAGGGAGGGGCGGCCTCCTGCCACGCCACCTTCATTATGCCCAATGAGGCAGGAGTCTGACAGACAGACATTAAAACTGAAGCTTTTTTAAATACGCTTCACTATATTTAACTCATACAGATATAAAATCTTTGTCTGCATGACAGTAATGGCTGAATCAATACCATAAAAGTGACCAGCTTTTATGGCAATTGTAAAAATGAGGACTTACAGCTCCTTTCCTGTGCTGCCACAGTACTGATTCTCATCTTTGTGTGAAGCAGAGCAGAGTGAGGCTGCACCCTCAGAGCAAAGACAGCGACATTAACCAATGACCCAGAACAGGCTCTGGCACATGCAGTACACACTGCAAAAGGCTCCTGGATGCTTTTTCCTGCCACTGGCATACGTAATATTGCATTTTCCTGCCAAGACATGGAATGAACTGAAGTGGATGGGTGCTAAAGCTGTACAGCACTGTGCCAAAGTCTGAGCCAATCCGTTTACTTTTTGCTAAGAAAATGGGAAACAGGTTCAGAAATCTATTGAAACGTGTAAACATATATGGAACTACAGTATATAAGGCAAAAAACCCACAGAGTTTATACAATAGGAATATTTCTGCAGGACGTTCAAGCTTTTGGGTGATGGCTGCCTTTTGTGGATTTCTCTGTCAATATGACCCCACGCGGCTCTGAGGAGACCAGTCTATGGCTGACAGTGTTTTTCTATCCAGGTGAGCTTTTACTGCACTGGGCGAGTGTTTGGGATCATTGTCATGCTGAAAAATAGAGCTGCAGCCAAACAGATGCTTTCCAGGTGTTACTGCATCCAAATCTGACAGTTCCATTAATTTTGGCAGCCCTCAATAGCTCTACCATTACAGATCGCTACAGACACAAATTTGGATTCACGACTTCAGAAGACCCGTCGCCAACGATCTTTAGTCCAGTTTCTGCGCCATCTTCAGATCGTCTTCTTGACACCCACAGAGAGACTTCAGCAAACAGTAGATGGGTCAGATGCATGTTTGTCTGTTTCTAAAGGACAGGACTTTCTGTTCGTCTGCTGCAGACACGTTTTTAGTCCTGCACTTCATTTATTTTTAAGGACACACTGCACACCATGCTGAGATATGCCAAGTTTCCACACAAACCTCTTTGGGAATCCCCTTGTTGGTGGAAAAATGCCTGTCAAAATGTCTCATCTTTAGCATTATTTCTAGACCCGTGTAGACTTGTGTATTATATGCAGACAAAACACTGGCCTGTGAATCATTTGAACCATTTAACAAAACAAAAAGAAAACACCCGTGTTAACTGGCTTAAAACACAAAACCAGAAATTTGCTGGGAAAGGTCAGGTGCAAAGACCGGACAGAAAAAGCAGCTAATGTTCCAGGTGAGGACAGTAATCAATACAGTCTCCAATCAATCTCCAAAAGCTGTTAACAAAGAACTAAATATGTCCTTGAATTAGCTCCTAAACTCCATCCTGTGTAAGAGTCATCTTTCATTGAGCTGGAAACAAGACAGAGCAGCAGATGAGCAGGCTAAGGAGCGCTACAACAGGAAAGCTTTTAAAGACATTAAACGGCAGCCGAGGCTCGGGCCAATCCACTCAGACAGCACCTCGCTGCCCTCTCGCTTTCCGACTCTGCAGGGGAACAGACCTGCTGCAGCTAATGTTGTTCAGCTCTACTCACGACAGCCAGGCCATCCAAGAAAAGCTAATACAGGAACTGTGTCACAAGTCCAATCTTTGTCCTAGTTACTGATTCACATCTGGAGCTGTGATTTGCTTTGCCAAGGAGGTGTGAGCACATTATTCATCCACCTGACAGGAACCTATTTTGTTAATACTCCACCAACAATCACGTTTTGTAGAATTTAAACACGTGACACAGAAAAGGGAGCACGCAACAGCCCGCCTCGTTAAACAATCTTTAACCTGCAAGCTCCCCAGTACAATATCTGCGGTATTCCCATTTGTGTCCAGGTGAGAAAAGAGCAGGTAATCGTGCAGTGAATTTACAATGAGCGACCGCCATGTGTCGTTTCTCCTGCACGCTCTACTCAGGAGCAGCTGACGCAAGCAGCCTCCTGCTGTGAGACGCGTGTGAGGGAGGACATTCAGACAATGACTCGACCTCCTTCTCAACAATTTCCAGAAATTTTGGAAAAAAGAAAACAAAAAGACAAAACTGAATATGCAAATGTTTTCAGTGAATGTTAGCAGCATCTATAGTATGTGTTTGAATTCATATCCTTAAATAAAATAAAGATAATAATTAAGGAAATTTGGGGATTCCAGTCATGCAGTTTTGCAGTATCGTCAAATTTAACCGAACAAAAAGGACAAAAGTCTGAAAGTTAAATGCTTTGTCCACAAACCTGCCATTAAACCCGCTCTTAAAGTTTTACGATGCCGATTCCACCCTGTATAAACGAAACAGTCTGACAGCTCAGCTGCTACTGCCACAACACAGCAAAGTGTGCAGACCAAACCCGTTACTGAAAGCTGGGCAATGGCAGCGAGGCCCAGCAGGGCTATCAGAGGCACGGACGGGAGGGACCGCACCTCACACCAGCGAGCTTCAGGTCAGCCACTCGCACGCGCTGCAAATATTAGAGGAAAACCCACAAACTTTCCCACACAGAACAGAAATAACTGCAAAATCTAACGGCTAAAAATAAGATCCCCAAATGCTGCTACCAAATAAAGACGAGTTTCCACACATGTAGCAGCGGTGCACAGTTCCACACACAGCGGAGATCACCTCACATCCAGCAAAAGGAACCGATACTAGAAAAACATATTTACAAAGGAGGGTATGTGTTGGTAGAATTTTCCACAGGATACAGCTCGTCTCACGAACGCTAAAGTACCTGCTGCGGATCGACCGATGTGTACAGGAGAGACTAAGTGAAAAGTTGGGAAAACAGATGAATTCAATAATATGATTAATTTGATGTCACACATTATTTTTCCCTCCTGTTATCCTTCAAAATGCAGGAAAATCTTTGCAAGCTTCTTTACAGTATCCTGCTGATTGCACAACATCATTATCTCACTGTAACTGAGTTTTTCAATGAATCCCTCCCCACATGCACCGAGCAGCTGCTGAATGGTTGTGTATTTGACTCTCCGGGGATGTGGCCAACTTTAAGTGAAGTCATGTGAAGTCAGAACTCACAGCGTGGTTTCCACACTACTTTTAAGCTCGATTCTTGTGGTTTTAACCGTTTTTCCTTATCTAACAATCAGGAAAATGAAAGAACTGGATGTGCAAGGATTTTGTGCCGAACCCAAAACAACAACGCTTACGTTGTCCCTTAAGGAGACCAGGATACTATCCACATGAACAACTATACAAAAAAAAAGCAATTCTGTGACTTGATGAGTCCGCGGACCGGAAAACCGCTCCAGCTGAGTATATAAACAAAGTTACGGTCACCTAAACTGTAAACAATGCCATTCACAGACATGTGGACACACGACAGATGGTGCATGTGCAGTTACAACCAACACACACAAATATCATGTCCAGTTTTGTACTTTTAACCAAATGATTTCATGTTAAACCGTCAGTGACGTCTGTTTATGACGCTCAGCACTTCTTCGTTATGCTGCTGCTCCTTTTTCCCCGTGTTAATTATTCAGCCCACTTCTTTCTCCTCCTGCTATCCTCAGACATGCTATGAGACGTCTGGTCACATGTCTGAGCAAGAAGGCTGATGCTAGACTACAAGCTGCCAATACTCTGACCCCGTAGCTCCCCCGGCGTGGTGCAGAAATCTTCTGAATGGTTACTTAATCGAAGGTGGATTGGTGGGGAAGTACTCTGTACTTTGCTCATTTAATGAAGATTAGAAGAAGATGAGCGTTGGCGACTTTTCAGCCTGACACAAACACCGGTTTCATTCCTGAAATAACAGAGAGGTCGAAATGAAGATAAAGCTGTGAACAAAACGTATAACACAAGGACAGAGCTGAGAGTGCAGGTGATGCTGAGGTGAGGGAGGGCCCAGGAGAGACAGAACAAGACGGAGAACACACAGAGGTCTCTCATCCCGGACGTGTGCTGCCCGACTGGGAGAGAGAAGACAGATAGCTTTAGCAGATAACAGAAGGCCAGCAAAGAGGGGAAATGAGGAAAAGGGCTCTCAGGCAGCTATGATGCACCGCCGGGGGAGAGAGGCTGATGAATAATGGATGTTTCTCTAAATAGAAGGAGCGCAGAGCCGCACTCCAGGCTAGCACAGTGGACTGTGAGCTCAGAACTATAATTTAACCTGTAATATGGACTGTGCAGTAGCAGCGTGCAGCTTAGAAATGAGCAGTTTTGACTGCAGGGATAAAAGGAAAAGCATCGCTCTGAATATAAGTTCTAATCTCAGTTTCTCGCTCGTTTCTTTACACCGGCGCACCATCCATGACCAGGAAACGCACACACTGGCCCATTGAGATGATGCTGCCAGTCCTGTGAGACCGACTGCATAACACTCTTACTCCAGGATCGTTTTACAGCAACACAGAAACTAGTCCTGCCCGACATCCTCTTGATATCTCAGCTAACAGCTGATGCAGAATCTCATGTTCGGTGCCAATTTTTGCTCGTCCTGCCAGCGGAGACACATGAGACACTTCAGTCCTCCGCTGGGTATTTGGAAAGCAGATGTGTCTTGCGTCAACTTTTCATTGTTTTCACTCAAACAAAAAGACGACCGTGGGAGGACTCGCTGCTTTCAAATCGACGGGTTTAACTCGAACGGCAGAAACCTTCGGTGTCTCACTGTCGCTGAAACCGCAGAAATTTCCCTCTTTGACTGATGATTGATTTGGTCTCATTAGAATATAATTTGCATCTCCTGCTCACACACTCAGTTAACTCAGATAAAAATAAATGCATCTTGACTGACAAACATCAGCTGCAGAAAAGCACCAGATTAAATAAAGACAATGATATTTGAGCCATTATTCACTGATGAATACATCTGCATGCGAGTTACTGTCCCGAGGGAGACAAAACGACGTCTCCACAGCGAACCAGCAACACCAGTAACATAAACATCTCTTTCTAAAATAACATAGCGAGTTTGTGCAAACATCTGAGGACTGTGCATACGAACGTTACCTCATCGCGGACAGTGACTAAACAGTCGTAGTCTGAACTGTCCTTGAACCTCGACTGCAAACCCTTTCTACCATGCACCACGGAGCGCACTGCTCCACCCTGACCGTACATCCCAGAAGACAAACAGACGACGCCTCCTTGCGATCCTTTCGCCCCGGGCTGGCATGCATGCTGACGTCGTGGTTTTCTCCTTACCCTTGCGTTTGTAGAACCACAGCATACAGCTTCGGAACACAGACATAGGAGAGGGCATGGAGGAGGTGAGAAGGGCGGGGGGCCCATGGACTGTGGCTGGTGACCCTCAAGGAAGGAGGTGAAAGGGGATGCTGGTAGTGAAGTGTGCAGGGATTTGGTGGTGGCGAAACAGACACAAATGGACAAATGGAAGGGCGGAAATGAACCAAAGTTAGAGGAGGTTAGTTAAAGACCTGGCGGAGCGACAGGGTAAAAAAGGTGTCTGCGGTGTACTGAACAGGATGGGTCCCTGTCAAAAGGAGGAAGGGGCTGACAGGACGCGAGGGAGGGGGGCGATGCTGTAGGTGGGAGCCAATCCCGTCCCTACGGAGCGACCGGCTGTTAGAAAGCGAGCGACGGCAGCAGCGGTGCGGCGAAAGGCGAACAGCAGGAGCAGCAGCAAGAAGAGACCTGAGCTCAGCAGTATCCCCTTATTATTCCCAGTGGCTCAACTGCAGAGACACATAAGCAGCAATCTTCCTCTTCAGCTGCAGTGGAGACGGCTGAAGGGAAAAAGAAGTCTTAATTGCTTCTTCTGCTCCAAAGGAATCTGTTTAGCTCGCAGTGGAACAAATCTTGTTTACCGAAATATGTCAGTCCAACTTCAGAGCTCGAAGAGGAAGAGAGAAACAGCTCAGACGCTTGCAGCATGCTTTGAGATTGTGTAGATGCCAGTGTGTGCGTGTCTGCTGGCAGTAGAGCAAACCAATCCAAGACGTTAAAAGGCAGGAAGGGGAGAGAGAGAGGGAGTGAGAGAGCAAATGGACAGCATGGCTGAATGCAAAGCATTCACAGAGGACTACATAGAGGAGAAGAGGGGGGCTGTAAGAGAGCAGAATTAGCCGGGGGGACGCCTCACCTTGGAAATGGAAAGTCTTCTGGTCCACAGTGATGGTGAATGTGCTGTCGTCCTCGTCATCGATGCCGATCACAGCTCCCTGGGCAAACAGAAAGAGAGGAGGGGAAAAGCAGGCAGTCAGACAGGGACACGTCATACTCCACTTTCCATTTCGATCTTCGTGCCCTCAACATGTCCCCAACTGGCTCTCATTTATTAATCAACCCTAGTCATTCTCAGCAGCTCACCCTCTTCTCTTCAAAAGCTCAATTTCCTGTTGCCTCGTCATCTTTTTCCTCAAAAACTAAAATAAATCACCGTCTCTCTCTCTCTCTCTCGCAGACACACAAAAATGAGTGCAGTCTTTTGGAACATGGTAGAGAAGAAGGGAGGGGAGGAGGTGGGATTTGGGAGAGTGAAGGAGGAGAAAGGCAGGGAAGGGTGGAGAGAGAGAAAAAGTACACCAGGGAGCAGCAGCCAAAAAGGAAAAAAGGAACTGCAGAGGAACGGCCTGCTGGCTGGCTGGGGCATTAGCTCCTAGCAACAGAAACAGGGCGTGTGACTCAGAGGTTACTTACACAGCAAATCTCTGTAAGGGATAAAACAGCTGTAAAATCTGTTTGTTGACCCCTGGAAAACTCTGTTTTTTACATTTTTATTTTATGCAACCTTTATAAAGTCTGTGCCGTTGCTTTGAACTGACTTTCAGGGACACGTCTCTGTTCTGAGGGCTTCTGGATTGTACAGTATCCAAAGGAGCTTGCGAAGAAAAGCGTCTGGACTTCTTTACGTTGCTTGAAGACGTTTCACCTCATCTGAGAAGCTTCTTCAGTTCTAAGGTCAAATGGTGGAGAGTCCCAGATATAAACCTAGTGGGAGTTTCCCCCCACAGAGGGACAAAAGGACCCCCTGATGATCCTCTAATCGCCTGAGCCAAGGTGTGTAACTGGGTGTGGGTCCCAATCAGCCAGAGTTTCAGGTGAGCTCATTGTGAAACCTGGCCCCACCTTATCATGCGAATTCCTGAGGTCAGATGACTCTCCACCATTTGACCTTAGAACTGAAGAAGCTTCTCGGATGAGGTGAAACGTCTTCAAGCAACTTAAAGAAGTCCAGACGCTTTTCTTTGCAAGCTCCTTCGACTACAATGACCTGGATGACTGAGAACCTTCACAGACATTGTACAGCATCTTGTGATGTGTTGTAAACCTGTAATATTACAGGTAAATTAATATTAATTTGTCTTATATTAAAAACTAAATAGTTAAAAAACAAGAGATTCATATTTGTATGCATGTGTCTGGAAACGCATAATGAAACGGATACAGACACCCAGCCCTTATCAAATGTGACAGATGATACCTGCAACCCTAAGTGCAGCAAAACTGCATTGCATGCACCAGCCACTTTATTAGGTACACCTGTAATTGCCAAGAGCAGCTCAAAGCATTTGACCGTTTAGATATGATGAAGACAGCCTGCTGACGTTCAAACCGAGCATCAAAATGAAAGAGGATTTAAACGACTTTGAATGTGTCATGATTGTTGTTGCCAGATGGGCTGTCTGAGTATTTTCAGAAGCTGCTTATCTGCTGGGACTTTCTCACACATCCAGAGTTTACAGAGAATGGTCTGAAAAATAGAAAATGGGTAAAAAGTATTCAGGAGAGTGTCTGTGATCGTCAAACCGTGAAAGAGATGGGCTGCAGCAGCAGAGACCACACCAGGCGCTGCTCCACACCTCTTTATTTTTGATTTCTCAGTTAACACAAGCTCATTAAAATGGGCGAACATTCATGTAGATTTAGGGGTGATGAACTCCAGGCCTCACGGCCGGAGTCCTGCAGGTTTTAGATCTCACCCTGGGTCAGCACACCTGAATCACATGATGAGTTCATTACCAGGAAGACATGTTGAGGAGGTCATTTAGCCATTTGAATCAGCTGTGTTGGTTCCAGGACACGTCTAAAACCTGCAGGACACCGGCCCTCGAGGCCTGGAGTCGCCCACCCCTGATGTAGATGCTAAAAGTTGCAGCCTCAACACTGCATTTAATTCACCGTCAGACTTGAGTAGCTTCACTCAAAGTGTCCATGAGCCCACTCACAGTTTTCCCTCTGTAATATTACACTTCTACACATATTTATTATTAAACATTTAATATTGTAATAATGGACTACACAGCACTAGGAAAACAATTTCAGTGGACAAGATGTTTTTCTGAAAGTGGTCTAAATAATTTAGAGAAGTGCTCCCTTCATGGCATGTTCTTCATACCATCAACAATAGCAACTCAATGCAGAACAGCTACCAAAACCTGATTTTCATAGAGGTCGATTATCTCTTAATACAGCTCCATCCTCACTGTGGACGACCTTGGACACTGATGTTCCTCTAAAAACATGAAGGCAACAACTTCTCTGGCATAACTCAAATGTGCTGCTTGAAGTAGTCGGAAGTTTGCGAGCAAATCTTCATTTGGCCTGGAAACCAATCATTTGTTGGTCTATAAAAAAAGCTCTTCATGAACCAGGTGATCTCAACATTTATCACTGATTAAAGAAAATAAGAACAATGGCAGGTTTCTTGGCATTAATGTGGGCAGGCTAACAAACAGTCAGAGCTCTGCTGAGCTGACTATTCCTTCAACTTAAACGAGTAATTAATTAATGTATTTACAAATAATTTTAACCATTAAAGAAACATTTACATCCATAGCACAGACATACGCATTAAATACAGCGACTTTAGTAACTGCTGATATTAAAACCAACCTTTCCAAACCGACTTAAATAATTTCTTACGCATCGACATGTTCGTTAGAATCCCTGCAAGCCCATCGAGAGGTTTTATCACACGTTAATGCTACCACGTCAAAGACGATCGATTTACTGACAGGCTACGTCCCACACACTTTTAATGCAGCTGTATTTATACCACTAAGCCACTAAAAGAGAGCAGTAGAGTTATCAGACTATATTTGGCTGTAAAAATCATATAAACATGTTGCCTAGTGAGATACTCATGCTCAGGATGGCGTGACAGCCTCCAGTAACAGTGTATAAAATCATGGAGTCCTTTTTGATCAGATCCTTCAACGCGTATATTAAACAAACATGTAGCATTGCTTTCTTCAACAGTAAAATATGTCTAAAATAAAAAAAGCCATCTCAGAGTGATGCTGAAAAACTAGTCGATGCATTCATTTCTTCAACAGTAACTCCTACAATTCATTTTTATCAGGTTGTTCTAAAATATCCTACAAAAGCCTTCGGTGAGTCCGAAGCGCTGTAGCAAGAGTGCTGACAGGCACAAGAAAGACAGACCGTATTTCTCCCACACTCACTTTTCTTTATTGCTTCCCAGTTAAATTTAAGTTTCCTCCCATACAAAGATAAGACCCTATCATATCTTACAGTATCATATCAGCCTAACAGAGCACTTCACTCTCAGAATGAATGCTGACTTGTTGTTCTTAAGACTTGAACAGGATTTCCAGTAATGCATCGACAGATGTTCATATACCACTGCAGCATATCCTGAACATGCGTCTTCTATCATGTCTCCCATGTTGTCCTTTCTCTTTTCTTCTTCCTCTCACCCCCACCGGTCAGATGGATGCCCCTCCCTGAGCCTGGGTCTACCACAGGCTTCTTCCTCTCTTCCTTTGTTGTCTGACTGTTGGGCTTTTCTCCCAAATACTGCAAACTCTTTACCCCGCTGTATAAAGAGCCTTTAGGTAACCACTGTTGTGATATAAATAAACCTGTATTGAATTAAAATCTCCGAGCAGTATTACCTGCACCCTGCTGAATCAGCAAGGTGTAACTAATGAAGTGGCCTGTGAATTTTATAGACATGGAAAACTCCACCATCATATAGTTCCTGTTAAACCAAATATATAAACATACTGTGTGAAAGTGTAGTCAACATCAGTAAACACAAAACTGGACGCAACATCCAGCCTAGCCAGAGAGGCTGTCTGACAGCGTTTAGATTTAATAACATGTTGGTTGCGATATTACAACTACACAGCGTTGCTCAAGGGTTAATAACACGCAGCCACAACAATGACTTTGTTGACAAGAGTTTAATTAATTTAATGACGTACCCTGTCCACTGGGTTTGGACAGGGCGTTTTTCACAGGTAGTGAACGACTGACATGGTGCTTCTCTTTATAAAAATAGCACCGGCGATTGTCTGACAATGGAGGACGTTGTGGAGTGAGAGGGTATTGACCAAATAATCAATCAGGATAATGCGACCCAGTCATGAAGTGTGTCGACAGCATTAGCACAGTTCAGGATGGGGATGCACTCTCCTACATCCTGTCTGATTAAAATGTTTGAAACAAACGACATCATGTATGTTGACTGCTATTTCATTATCACAGAATAATGTTGACTTTCACTGCAAAACCACTGAATATTCAATTGAAGGAAAATGCCCTGCAACCAGTATAACGCTACATCGGAGGATATGACTTTGCCGCTATTTAAGACGGGTCAAAGCAGAGTGACTCGTTAAGAGTTTGTAGAAAACTATCAGATTAAACCCTGAACAATCTCATTTGCCATTACTGCATGATTACGTACGAGTACATGAAACTGGATTCTCTGTACAGATAGTTTCAGAAGATACTTCCTCTTTTCGGTCCTACCTGGCTAAAATAGTGAGTGCTTATTTTTAAAATAATCAACTTTCTCCTATTTTTTAAGTCAACCAGCCAACTGAAAACACAAGAGACTTAATATGTTGATGTGCAGCTTCCAGGAAGTCTAAAGGTTAGAAGTGTATAAAATGGCTACGTAGATACGGACAACAAGGCCAGACTAAGAAGCTCTGTTTTGGTCACATCAACAATCTCCTCCCTCGTCTCGAGTGTGCAAACTTTACTTCAACTCAACCTTTGATCGCAGTCATGTTAGAACATACAGTGAATTCACAAACCAAGGACAAACAGGTTTACTTTCAAACGCAGCAAACCAGCACGATGAGCAAAAAGCAACTAGACTTTCTTTTAACCTTTTTATTGGTCAACAGATATAGTTCTGCTTTTTATCCTTCATGTCTTTAGACATTCACAATTACAAAAACAAAGCTCATTCTTCCAAGGCTCCCTTGTTATGAAGAAGAAACAAACACACAAGTATGACAACTGCTGCTATCTAGTGGACAGCAGCCAAAACTGAAAGTGCTCAGAAAAGGAGAAATGCTTTACTGGAACGTAGCAGCAGATTTATGAGTATGTGAAACTCGTCAAACTAGGTCAACAAACAGAGACCCGTCAAACCAAATCATGTCAGATAACCAGAAACAAAGGTAAAGCAGGTAAGCAAGGACGCACAGGATACATTTAAGGAAAACTATCATGAAGGGTTCGAGGCTCTTACCCTGAGTCGTACGCAGCCTCTTCTGGATCCTCGCATCATCTTGTCTTTTGACTGTGAATCAATAAAACAGAGAGTCAGGGATCAAAACATTTAAAGTATGAGAACATGATGTGCATTTAAATGCAAGAACATTTTTACATGTTTATGTTCGGAAATTTCAATAATTCAAACAACTTTCAAAAGTCCAGAAGTTCCAAAAGTCTTATTATAAGAAAATAGAGAAGATTCCTCCTAAAATAATAAAAGTAAATGTGACTGATGTCGTGGCTTAATAATTCACGTTAACCATATTTTTAGAGTTACTTTAAAAAAGTTTCTTACTTTTTGTTGAAATGAATAACGCTCAGAATAAATTTGGACATAAGCAAAACAGGGATGCAAATACAGGCAGAAGTAGAGGTGTCTGTAGCTCAGGAGGGAGTGCAGGTCATTTACTAACTGATCTGACTGCTCCAGTCTGCGTGCCAAATACCCTCGGGCAAGACACCAACCCTGAGTTGCTCTCCGATATGTCCATCAGAGTATAAATGTGTGTGAATGTTAGACAGAAAGCACTGTAGTAGAAAAAGCATAGAAAAAAATCGTGTGCTTGTGAATGAGGCATGTTGCAAAAAGCGCTCAGGTAGAGTATAAAAGCGCTAAATCAAAGCCAGTACACACACTCACCCTGCGCATGAATGTCATATACATACATACACTCTCTCTGATCTTGGAATAAGTTGGGCTGAAGGTTCTACAGTGTGTGTCTGATAACTTCTCCTGAGTGATCACGATACACTAAACTGGAGATTTCTCTTTGCCAGGATAAAAAATATATTTTTTGACACTCACTGGATGAACCGACATTCAGAACAATGGCAAAGTCAGCTCTGGAAATCACTTGAGCCATTTGTAGACAACTGCAGATTCCAAGATCATCATTTTAAAAAACTATATAAATACAAATTATTCAGTTCTGTCAGCACTTCACTAACGTATGGAAGCAGACCCTGTCACCCTCAGATGAGTGACGCTTGCTCAGGATGTTCAAGAACCATGAAGATTCAAGCCATGAAGTGTAAAAGCGCTGACCAAGAAGTCGACACCTTCGAGCTCAAATTGTCAGTGGCCCACATGGACAAACCAAATGGTGTCTAGAGAAACGTTTTATGACCGAATGAAGAAAAAGAATTGAGGCGTTTGGATGCAATGGTCATTATTTTTGCCACTATTACAGATTTATTTTTGTAGACTAAAGGTCAAGCTTTCAAACCTAAGAACATTGTACCAACTGTCAAGCATGGTGGTGGTAGCCCCAATATGTATTCAAATTCTGCAAAGAGTTAAAAAATATCCAGCCACAATTATGCCAGAAGCTTATTGATGGTTACCAAAAGTGTCTGGTGAAGGTGCAACTCACCAAGAAACATCTAACCAAATAATAGTCGGGTTGTATGTATATATATATGTGTATTTTTGGCCCAGTGTGGATTAGAAAATCCTAGATAAATTCAAAGTTCTTGTATTTTAAAGTTCTTAAAGAAATAAGTTGTGTGTAAACTCCTGATCACAACTGTAGCGGATATATTGGACAGAGAATCAACAAACTGATCAAAGACCCACAAGACAACACACATGCCATCAATACAATGTTGGAGCGCCAATCAGGATTATTTGAGATCCTGTTGGCAGATTCTTCTCACACCACCTCCTATCATGGTGTCGACTATAATTCAGCTCACTAACTGCAGTCGCGGTTACCTGACAGCTCAGGTTACTGTGTTCATCCCTTCAGAATAACACTGTCAATCGCTCTCCATGTGAACAAGAGTACATTGATTTCTTTTTCACTCTGTCAGAGGAATGGACGGCACTCGCTCTTCCCTACAGCTTGTTTCACCGGTTATAACTTTTGCCTGGTTTACAGTCCGCATTATATACTGCTCAAACACCCGGTGAGGTTAATAACCAGCAGCCACTCTCTACCTTTGCGGTGTAGCTTTATGGCTTTAAGGAAACTAGTGAACGCTGTTCGCTTGGTTAACTATCAGAACAAAGGTCGCCTCTCACGCACCCACACACATTTCTCTCTTCATTTCCCCCGACAGTTTAAACGATCCATAACTATCTCTACGTGAATACTGTGGGGTTTTAGCGTGTAGCTGTGCTAGCTAGCCGCAATTGCGGAAGCATGGGCAAAAAATGCTATCACCCGATTGGTCAGTTAGCATTCGAAAGCCTCTGCTATTGGCCAACGTACGCATCCGTCACCAACAGAGACTCGCCTCGCTTTGCCAGCTGAGACTCCCAACTCCTGACAAACACAAGGCCCTTCTCCCACTTCTGCTGACGACCAGCCGCAACTTCCACAGTCTAACCTCCTGAGAAAGACATGCTGACAATCGCAGCCGAGATGAACGTACCGTGTAGTACGACAGCAGGCCGGCATTGTAGTCCAGAACAAACCAGCGATACTGCCAGCCTTTCATGACGTTGGTCCACTTGCTGAGCGGCCCCTCCATGATGGACGCCATCTTTACAACAGGCTCCGGGCGGGGAGGAGTCGGATATGGTGTGGGGTAGGCGTCATGGTATGAGGAAGATTATCGTTCTGATGATGATGATGACGCTCATCACATTCAGCATTCAGTGAAAATAAAGTAAGAGTAGTCACTTGACCCGGAGATCATGCTCTGACACAAAACGACTAAAGCTATAAATAAATAAATAATCATCCAAGTAAAAGTAGTTTCCAGTGATTTTGATAAAGATGTTGTTATTATCTTATTGAATCTTACCTTTTTTTTATATCCACAAACGTGTGAATTACCGGAGTTCATTTTAAGTGTCTGCTATGCTGTCCTAGTTTCATCTATAATTTCTTTTTTTTTACAGAAAAAGTCAAATACACTACAGATGCTATGTTTGCTTTGACAGTGCTGATGGAGAACAGTAGAGAGAGTTGCAGGACATGTATGATGGTTGTAATACAACAGGGATTGGATCTGAGTCCCTTCTTGGTTGCCATGGTGATGGACAGGCCAGACCAGGGGCGCATCCAGAATTTTATCATAGGGGTGGCCATATGGGGGCCACTTAAAATATTGGGGTGGCACACCAAAAACAGAACAGTGCATGGGTGCTGCAGAAGGGTGGGGGTGACAATGGGAATCGTGAGGGGCATACAAAAAGCCCCAGGGTCAGACAGGAGTCTCTGTGGACTATGGTGTGTGCACACGTTAGTAAGGGTAGGGAGTAGGTGGCAGAGAGCCTGGAGAGGTGGAGGCATGCTCTGGAGAGAAGAGAGAATAAAGTCAGTGTGAGTGAGATAGAAGACGTGTGTGAATGAGAGGGAGAAAGGCTGAACGATAAACATGGAAAGAGTAGAGGTAGTGAAGCTCGATGAGTTTATATACCTGGAGTCAGCCATGCAAACCAAAGGACGGTGTACAAGAGAGTTGATAGAGACAGGGCCTGCTGCTTGACAGTAAAGATTTTCAACTTGAATATTTTATTGATCTGTATCCAAGGTGTAATTTTAAGTGCTCCTTAAGCTTTTGAGCAGCATATTTTACACAGAATGATTTAATTCAAATCAAGTCAGTTTTATTTATGTAGTGCCAAATCACAACAAGAGTTCTCTCGAGGCGCTTTGTGTTGTAAGGTATAGACCCTAAGATAAAAAAGAGAAAACCCCAAATAACAAACGGCCCTCATATTAGCAACACTTGGCTAACATCGTCTGCTCCACTTGAAATTTACTGCAAATAAACCACAAACCAAACAATATTCATCAATATCTTTATTATTTACAATAGGCTTAACACTGATAAGCAAAACTTCACAGTAATATAATGTGAGCTTTAAATAAAAAAAACAAAACACAAAATATATATTTTGTACAATAAAAAAGTTAATGTTAACATCTGCCATTTTTCATCCCTGTTTAGTTTCACATATTTCATTACGGTGTGTCTGTGTGTTGATTTTACATTGCACTCATACAACTGAAGACGCGGCCTTTGGTATATTGATACGTACGCACGTTCTCCAGAGCTGTACTCCACAACAGGGAGACGTGAGAAGACAAAATAAACAGATCTACAGGATCAATGCAGTCAAAAAACATAAATAAAGTCAATGTAAAGGACTGAGAATGAGCAAAAATGTTGTGGTCAGGCTTAAATATTAAACAGCATTGGTCTTGAGATCAGGCTTGTGAGTTGGTACGAAATCAGTTTGCTGACAATCAACGATTGAATCCTTAAAAAATAAAAATAAATAAAACTGTTTGGAAAAGAAATGCGTGATTTCAGGATTTTTTTCTTTCACCATCTAAAAAGGCCTATTCACACAAAGTAAAGAGGAACTAAGGCCAATCTGGTGCTAGTCAGTTCTAAAGGTTTTAGACTGAAGTGTGATCAGATCAGGCAGATTTGTGTGACCGGACTAACAGCGCTAACAGCCACAAATAAACCCCATTAGTTCCAGATTTTCCAAATAGAGTCCGACTGATACAATTGTTGATCCAATATTCTTTCTTTCAGACACACAGAACTAAAAATATTTCCTTAGCATTTATTGGGGTAATCTGTTCATGTATTTATTTATGCTGTGTTGCCAACATGAAATTCGCAGAGCACCCTCTGGTGGACAAGATATAGAATATCAACATTCATAACGTGGTTGAAGGGTGTTTCTCACATCTCTTCTAAATTTTAATGCATTTATTACAAATGCTGACACCAACTGGCAAATGTCCAATATGGCCAAACAGCACATGTTGGCATCGGGCCGTTAACCTCCAAATGACAGAAACCGACAGTGCAGTGACAGGATTATAACGATGTCATTGAAATCGAAACATACGCATGAGTTTTAATGAGGGACTTGAACATTCTGTGAGTCCTCGCAGTGGACAAGTTGTTTCACAAAAAGGCACCAAGAATTGTGAAGAAAGGTGGCATTTTTCATTTCATGTTATTTTAAATGCACAAAAATCAGCTGGTCTAAAAGCATCCTGTTTGGCAAAAAAGGGCAATTTTACTGACGCACAATAAGAAGAAAAATTAAAGGATGAAATGCACCACAAAAAAAAAAAGACATGCCATTGAAAGGCATTAAAAGTGTTACGGACTTGCAGCAGTGTTTACAATTTTACATGTACAGAGCATGTGTCAATGAACCAATGAGATCGAGGCCGTATCCAGTGTACATAAATATGAGAACCAAAGCAAGGAAACAAACAAAAAGGAAAACAATACAAGTTGTGTATGTGCTGTACACAATTCTGCTTGTGCTCAAAAAACAGAGCCGATATCTCTGGACTTATTTAGTGTGATCGAAACAAAGTATGGGCTAGTAAGTTAAATGGAAAAAAGAATATGGCACCTTAAGGGATTGAAGAGACACGCAGTTGAACATTCAACCAGGTTGAGAACAGAAGAATACATTCATAAAGCAGATAATCAGATCTGGGTGGATGGGCCTTGAAATACATCTCTTCAGTCAGAAACATTGTTTTTTATGCTGTGACCACAGATAAATCTTTTGATTGCTGGATATGAAAGAAGTCAAATATTTACATAGCTTTTCTTTTAAAATAGGTCTGTGCTTTAAAAAAACCCCAAACAACAATAATTTAAAATTCAAGTTCATACATAGACATTCTAAAAAGCATTTTTCTGTGAACCAAATAATGTACAAATTGCTCATGTGCTGAAGACATACTGCAGTTAGTTGAGAGATCAGTACTGTGTGATTAGTGTGAAGTAGGTCTCTGCATTTCGCAGCGTTCTTACACTGAAGAATGAGGCACTGAGGCCATGACTAGGCTACAGGGAATCCAGCACTGGCCACACTCGCAAGGACACTTATAAAAACACTGTCCCAGTTCACCTGCTCGTGTGCTACCCTGTGCTCTCTCTTTCCTCACTCCACGTGTTTCAGCTCCATCGTGCAAAACAACGAAGCAGCGTGCGAGGATAACTGGACACGAATAATGAAATGCTTTAAGGGGCTGGGGAGATTCCCCATTCTTGTGGCACTACGTTAAGGTGTGGACATCAGTCACTGAAGCAAAGACAAATTCTGTGTTCGTTCATCATGTGTCAGTGCTGTGGGGAATATCTGTGAAATGCACACGTTTACTTTTGTAGGCAATCGCTAAAACTTTTATTATGATTAGGTGGACATGTGGAAATTTCACGGTTACTATTGAAAAAACAAAACAAAAGCAACCAGACTTTAACCCCACACAAGGGACAAAGCAGGTGTGGGTGTTATTTATAACCTTTTTACACTTGTCCAACTGGGCTATGAGAACACCCCCCACCACCCCTCGTACCTCGAAGGAGTTCACATGAATGTAGTTTCCGAAATGGCTCACGATCACTTGGTTCTCCAGACACAGAGGAAAACGGTACACTTACATATTTGTAAAACAATTCTTGAGTTTAAATCGAGGGGAAGCAGAGTGAGCTTTACCTACACACAGCTGATACACTCGACATTCAGGCAGCAAGGACGCCTTTACATCAAGGCCACGTAAAAAGTTGTGTTGAAACGTTTTATGGTGCGACTTGAATTTAGTTTGGTAGATTATTTCTCAATATGTACAGGTTAGAGGAAAATTAGTGTCCACACTGGCATTTTATCAAACTGATTTGTAAACAATTTAAAAGAAAAAAGAAGTTATTTCTTGTAGTGATAGTGTGAGGTACTGCAGAGGTGCGTCTCCATCCGTCCCCAGAAAGCTGTCAACAGAACCTGAAACATAAAAAAGGAATCAAAGCGACCTGTTGGGTAGTTAGAGGTGAAGATTTGTGGCGTTACGGTGGCTACCTCTGCACTACGTCACTAATCTCTTTAATACAGCCGTGTAGGTTATCCAGTACAGTGTTGGACCCCACGCCACCCAACCCCCCACCTCCTGACGACGAGGCTCTCAGTTCCTGCAGGCTGAGCTCCAGCTTCCCCACTGCCTCTCGAAAGGCAAACTTGTTCCTCATCTGAGGGATGCAGTCCACATAACCTGAGCAGTAGTCTAGCAGCTGATGGCCAGCGTCCAGAACCTGGCTGCTGGAGGGGCTTTCGGAGCTGGCGTGGAGTGCGCTGCTCAGGCATTCCGCGCAGTCCAGCAAGGCCTCGCGGCTAACCCGCTCCAAGGGCGCCCTCTCCACTTGCTGCCTAGTTCGCCGCAGTGCCACTTTGGAACCAGCAGACAGTGCTGTGTGCGAGGGGGCAGTGGTGGTCGCCCCATTGGCCATTTTAGTGGGCGTTGTGTTTGTGGTGGCAGAGCAAGAAGAAGAAAAGGAAGAAGCTGGAGGCACTTGCGGTGGTGGCACTGATGGTCTGCCTGTCATCATTCCTCCTGACATTCGCCCTGACCTTTGACCTTTTAATGTGTCCCCATTTACTTCCACGGGCATTCCTCCGACTTGCTCTTCTCCGTCGCCGCTGTAGGAGTGTTGCAGACTGCGCAGAGTAGGGGGAGGCGGCGGCGCACACTTGGGTTTGACGAGGCGTGGCTTGTCTCGGTCTGCTTGGTGCTCAGACAGCAGTTTAAAGCGGTTCCCCTGAGAGTCTAGCCCGACCAGGTGCACGTCACCTGGGCTGTGCTTCAGTGTGGGAGAGATCAGCACTGGGACTTTGTGGTTGTGAGTCGGCCCACCTGCTGCAGCTGATGACATGCTCAAGCCCGAGCACTTGGAGGGAGATGTCCAACTCTGCTGCCTGTCCAGTCCTCCACTCTCCTCTCTACCCTCCCTGACTCGGGACAGGCTGTCCGAATCCCCAACTTCCCCCCCGACCCCCGGTGCCCTCACCCCTACAGCAGTGCCCCGGGGTAGTAGCTTGGCTTTGGGCCTTTCCCTGATCTGTGCAGTCCCCTCATCCATCCTCCTCAGCAGAGTTTCTGACGGTCGTGCAGCCCCGTTCTCTGGCTGAGAGGTTGTTGAGGCAGTCCTCTCCAGAGGCGGTTTAGCACTGCGGTTCCTGGGTAACGTCAGAGCCATGCGCTCCAAATCAGGCAGCCCAGCTGACATTGAGGAGGTAGAATTGGACCTAGGGAAAGGTTTAGGCCCACCAACTATATTTCCACCCTCGTCTGCGGAGCATGTCTTTCCTGTCCGTAGCCCCAGGGTCTTTTTAATGAGTCTAGGGGTAAAAAAGCCAGCCAGCCCACTCCAACTGCTGCCACTTGTCACCTGTGAACCAAAGCCTCCCCCAGAGGGTTTCTGTCCAAAAGCTGCCCCGCAGCAGCGAGACTGTGCCTGGATAGGTTCCCCATGTGAGTGGGAAGGAGACGCAGAGAAGCCCCCTAAACTGTCTGACTGGGGCAGGGGAGGAGGAGCACTGAAATCGGGTGTAGGCTCGTACTTTTTGTGAGGTTGTGTCTCCATCTCCCGGAAGGAACTGCTTCTCTTGGGTGGCATCGGAAGGTTCTGTTGGTGCTGAGAAGACTGTGACGAGGAAGATTTCTTTTTGATAAATGAGCTAAAGAAGCCAGTCTTGCGGTCTCGTGTAAATGTGCCCACATCCTGTGCATCCTCTAAAAGGCTGCTGGGAGATTTATCTCTTGACTGTTGCTTTCTGGGGAGGGCGGGGGAGCTGCCTGATCGGCCGTCCCCTCCGAGCAAAGATGACGCCCAACCTGGAAAGAAAAGAGGAAGAGGAGGAATCACAATCCTACAACAGACCGACTGAACTCAGCAGGAGCACAAATATCTGTTAAAAGCTTGCTTAATAGCTTAAAAGAGACATAATGAATAACTGCTTTTTGGCTCGCTCATCTATACATCAGTGTCACTCATGTCAGGCAGCTGATGCTGCTGTATCCTGTATCTCCGCCTTTGGGATTCACAATCTGAGAAAAGCATTCGAAGAAGGTGAACAGACTTGTTTTTGAGCCCGTGCCAGTCAAGGAAAAGCACACAGTAATTCAACGATTCACAAGCTGCTGTTTTAAAAGATAATGAACACACTTCAGGGACTGAACAACAGAAACTGCACAACTTCTCTAACATGGAAAGCTGCTGTGTCACTACGCTCAAAGAGGAAGCCGCAATTGTGTTACACTTCTGCTGACCTTTAAATCGGCACAGAACGCCGGGCAGCTTCACCAAACAAGCAGATGAAGTGAAACGAATGAAAGCGGAAGCTGCAAACGCTTTTTCATTACATTTAGAAAACCTGTGATGTGAAGCAGCAGATAGGAAAGCAATAAACCTCAGACACACGGTTCCTTATCTTTGGGAACATCATATACATTTAAAAATACAACAGAAAGAGGAAATGCTGAGATTCAAGATGTTCATTCAATGTTTGTGCACTGATTATTTCCTTATGGGCACTTTCACGATACCAGTGACGAACCAAAATGGGGTTTTAGTGGACTTTAGTTTTGCTGTTTATTGTGCAACAAAAACTCATTGACACTTCTTCTTTCTTTATTGGTGAATACACAAGTTCATGGACCAAAGCCCTAAAGACTTATCATAGAAGCATATTTGGTTTTCTTTCAGTTAATTTACACTTAACTTCCTGTGGTTGCTCCACTTAGTTCCTGTATTAGTTAACAGACACAGGTAAACAGAGGCATCAACGCCCTCCCCCCAGCACATGGAAATGATTTTTATTTCAGTGAACCAAAATATTTATTGACACCTTGTTTTAGTGAAGTACGACCACGTCAGGACAAAACTGACAGTCACATAAGGAGGTGAAGAAAGGTACACGCAGGCGAAGGGTTGACAAACCATTTTACACACGAGACAAACACACAAAAACCCAACACAAAGCAAATAAATAAGTAATAACTTAAAGATACAACGTTATGTACATTTATTATTAGTGAGTGAACAGTGAAGTATTGATGTGTCATCAAGTATTAATTGGAGGAATAATATTAATGGCACAAATAGACCAGGAGAGAAAATAAACAAAAGCTTATGTTAATCAGATGATGACTGTGTCACAGTGAAGATGCAGTTATTTATTTGAACATAAAGACAGGTTATTGTATTAGAGGAGTTTGAGTGCTGGTGTCTTTTTACTTGAGGATGCTGAAAACATTCGATTTTAATGCAATTAAAAAATACAGCTGTACAGGAAACTTGCAGAGTGAGGCTGTAATGCTGTTAAATCTCAGGCAGGACAACAGTCTGAGGATAACAGACTAAAAACGAGACGTTCTGTGATCGTGAGAGACGAGAACGTCGTTTTAACCCCCGTGCACAGAGCGCACTCATTCTGTATTCCTTTTATTATTTCATTGTTGAATATTTACTCGTTTGTGGGGTTTTATGCTTATTTAGTTTGTGCAAGCTTCATGGGTGATTAAAAAAAAAAAAAAACATACTTAAAAAGTAAGTGCTTATGAAAAATTGATCAGGCAGTTAGACATAAATATGCTGACCAATGAATGCATGCATGCTTTTGCTGCTGGTCGGCCAAATGAATGACAGATGTCAGATGGTGATCGATCAGCTGTCGGGGAAAATGACGGCCATTCTTTTGAGGCGGCGGGCCTGACGTCGCTGCAGCTGACTCTCTGAATCAGTGTCCTCCGACGTACCTGCAGAATCATAAAGTGAGGCACCCGACTGGTTGGTAGTGACATGGGCACGGCTGGCTGTACCTGAGTGACCGTGCGTGCAGTGGTCGGTGCGGCCGTCCAGTCCACCCTCGATGTTTTCCTTGTTTTCTGTGTGCTTGTGGAGTGGGCGAGATTTGGAAGGCAACAGGGGCATATCATGACTGAAAGACTGCAGCGGCCCGCTGTGATCAGAGGATGCTGTCTTACAGAGCTCCTCTGCCACCTCTGCAATGTGCAAAGAAGAAAAGCATTCAGCTGAGAGGCATTTACTACTCTAATCCAGCAAAGTACACGCTGCTCGTTTACTGACCAATTAAACCTGAATATAGGAGAGTGAAAAGAAGATTCCAGTTTGTTAAACTCCTGTTTGCACATGTTCACTTGTTCTTTCTCTACTCTCACATATTTAACTGAATTACCTGAAGCTGTGTTACTAAAGGTCAGTAGGCTAAATAAGACCCAGTTTGCATGATCAGCCAAGTCAGTGCATGTATTTCAGAGTCACAGTGAAGGTTTAGAGGCTACATGTCATAAGCTGCACGTTCCAGTACCTTCAGAAATGCTCGAGCCGTGAAACATCGTTTCGAAGGCTTGGTGGATCTCTGCAAACGAAGGTCGATCCAACGGGCTCCACTGCCAGCCTGACAGCATGACACAAACACAAAGATGAGAAAGGTTTTATACATGAAAGCAATGAGACAATAGCATTCGACTTCAAATCGGTTATCAAGCCGTCAATCTTTGTTTCTTTGGTTTATTTATACTCTTTTGTATTTCTTGAAAGACGTTATGCAAATTTACACATAATTGCTGTTTCACTTCATTCAAACATGTACAGACGAGCACTCCCTGCGTGTCTCTGAAATGTGGAAATGTGGTGCAGCAACAGGCAGGTAAAAAAAACATGCACTCACATGCCCTCATCAGCTCATAAACTTTGGGCGGGCATCCCTCAGGTTGCTCCATGCGATAGCCTTTCTCCAAGAGATCGTAGACCTGAGACAAATCGATACCCGGGTAGGGAGACATGCCATAAGTGGCAATTTCCCAAAGTAGCACTCCAAAAGCTGTCGGAGAAACGAGTTCAGAGGATCAAAGATGAGCACACTGAAAACTAATTCAAGACGGCAAAACGATGCTGGAAAAGCTGCACTGCTCACCCCAGACATCGGACTTGATGGAGAAGGTGTTGTAGGCAAGGCTCTCCGGTGCGGTCCATTTGATGGGGAACTTGGCCCCAGCGTGGGCGGTGTAGGTGTCACCGGTCATTAACCGGCTCAGGCCGAAATCGGCAACCTTCACGACATGATTTTCACCGACCAGGCAGTTCCTTGCTGCGAGATCCCTGAGAGGTAAAGAAAACAACAAAATTGGACATTTAGAAAAAGACAAGTGAAATATTATACAAGTAAAAGAAGCAGCATAAAAACACACACACACACACACACACACACACACACACACACACACACACACACACACCTTACCTGTGTATAAAGTTCTTTTTCTCCAGATACTCCATGGCAGAGGAGATCTGCGTTGCCATGTACAGCAGCGCAACAGCATTCACCTCATCGCGTTCACACTCTCTCAAGTAGTCCAGTAGGTTGCCATGTGGCATATACTCGGTCACAATGTAGAAAGGAGGCTCTAACGTACACACACCTGTGGGGGACAGACTGGTTTAAAAGACTTACTGAAGGAAACGTGAACAAGTATGTCTTAAAAAGGCACGGAAAATCAAAAGTTATCCTCAAAATGAAAAAAAAAAAAAAAAAAAAAAGGTTTAGCAGCATTCATCAATACTGACCCAGCAGCTGAACGAGGTTTGGGTGTTTAACCTCTTTCATAACTGCTGCCTCTTTCAAAAACTCCTCTACTTCCATGGTGTCTTCCTGTCATTGCACAAATAGAAACAAAAGAAAACATTTCTGTTAAAATCAGTGGGTTGGACAGAAATGGGAAATGGTGCAGCAACAATAGGCTTAATCACATGTAATACCACTGTCCACCTGCAGGTGGTGGTCTGTGATCATTTTTGGGTCATGCCCTATAATTCACAGCTGCAAATATGAAAATGTGACACTTTACAGCTGCAATCTCAGATAAACAAATAGTCAACATGTAGAAATAACTCTACGCACCTTTAGTGTTTTGACAGCCACAGTGAGGTTGTACTTTTTCCACACTCCGACATACACCTCCCCATACTGGCCTCCTCCCAGCTTGTGCTTCATGGTGATGTCTGTGCGCTCCATCTCCCACTTATCATGGATGGGTGACACACCGTACACTGTAGGCTTGTTACATTTGGGTGCAGGGTAGTGCAGCGTGGTGACCAGACCATCAGGTACAGTGGAGTGGTGATGGACCAGCTCCGCTAGAGTGGCGAAGCGGCTTTCGGATGTTACGTACACCTGATGGGGAGGAAGCATGAAGGTGGATAAGGATGAAAAAGAAAGAAAAAGGTCAAGATTATGAACAGACCGAGTCTGTCCAGAAAACATCACTCTAGTGAGCCCGTTTAATAATTTAAACCCAATCCTTCTACCTTTCCATCCGTGGCTGTGTTGATCCGGTAGTGGTACACTCTGCCCTCATAGCGCAGAGATATGGACAGCTGTCCGGGGCTGCTCTCGCTTTCTCGCACCAGAAAACTGCCATTGATAAGTGATGAGAGCAGATACTCTGCAGCGCTGCGGGAAACGGGCCCGTGGTACCAGCTATGCTTCTCCAGGCTGTTGACCGGTGTGATGTAGTTGGAGGGAACCCATCCCTGACCGTTTTTAGACCTCACTTCACTCCACTCTCCATTCTGGTTGTAGCCCAGCACACGCAGCTTCTCACCTGAACACAGAAGGAGTGGGTTGTGCAAACATATTAAAAGGTGCCCATTATAACGAAGGAGTAGTCAGCTTATCGGTATCTAGACAATCCTGTTTTAATTGATTTGTTGTCTGTTTTGTTACACAACATGAAAGACAACTAGTTCAAATAGTCACTACATTCCTGTAAGACTTGGATAACAGGTCAAACAGAAAGAAGAGGTTTCATGGGCATGACTCGCCCCTCAGTGAAATTACATCAAAAGCGATGGAACAATAAAAGGGTTGGGTGCACATCATATCTGTCACAGAGGGCCAGGCAAAACTAGGCCTGTACTGACTTGGTGTGTTGTCTCTGTCTGCCTCTGACGTCAGTGCGAGAGAGGGAGCGGAGAGGCTGATGTGCTGGATACTTTAACAGGGAGGCACAACAAAACACTGAAAGGAGCGGTGATCAGACTTGCCAGTGGGACAGAGGTTTAGGAAAAGAAAATAGCTTAGTGTGGAAAAAAAACGAGGGTAGATGTAGGTGTGATTGTAGAAGAAAATAAAAGGAAGAGGATATTAAGGCTATCCATCTTTTACACTCACCCTCCACTAAAATGCCAAGTTTACTCACTAATCCATTAACCTTTCAGCATCTTTCATCATGACGGACTGTGTTGGTCTGTAGGGGGCATTAAAATAAAGCGAGGGGCTTTGCTGGTGCAATAAAATTGGAAGCAGGAGGTCGAATGGAGAAGCAGATGAAAGTGGACAGAAGTTTATAAAACTCACAAACAAGATTTTGCAAAGCTTATCTTCTATCACAGCTTGCAGGATAGAAACACACAGACTGTTCTGACTCTTTGCTTTGGCAAAACAGGAACATTACTGCAAGACGACCCTGCTGCCTCCTGCACTGCTGCGGTCATTTTTTAAACACAGGCTTAAAGTTGATTGAACATAGTGTTGGGCTATCATTAGTTAGTTTAAACTTGGAGAAATAGCAGATACAATGATTCTGTAATAGGCTGCTCATATTAAGCACTACAGTCCAATAAACACTTAACTAAAATAGCTGCAGTGTTAGAGCCATATAACATTCAACTAACCAGTGCTACAGGGCTAGCTCATAAAACTAAACACAGTGTACTAGCAATCAGGAGAACTACATTAAACAAAGATGGTTATCCATATCCAGCCCACCAATCCACTGGTCTCCTCTGTGTCTGCCTTGTGTGCCCCTAGGTTTTGTGGGAGTGGAAACACTGACTGTCTTGCTGCCTCACACTGGGAGCCACATGTGCCTGAAGCAGGGCTTTGGTCTGGCCTAGCCTAGTCAGGTCTGGCACAGAGAAGAGACAATGATTAGCCCCAGACATGGCCTGTTAAGACCCCTTCTGTGACCGGCGTCCGCCTGCTGCGCTCGTCCACCTGTTATTATTACAGTCAAGCCGATTTCATATTAACACAACATTAAAGGCCCGCTGGGTGTTTTCCATGCAACACAGCAAAGAGTGGGACAGACAGCAAGAGAGAAGTGGAGCCTGGGAGCGCACATGTGCATGCATGTGGGCAGGAATCTCAGATTTACTCCATGAGTCAGGGTCTAAACATCATTTCCATCCCAGGCAGCTGCCATGGAAGTCTTAAAACGATGGATAATTAACGCGCTGCCACATTAAACACTTTAGACTGGATGGTGACAGAAGCCTGGATGTCTGAAAAATATTACGAGGATATTTTAAGCTTATTGCCCAGGGGAGAACTGGATGAGTGGTTAAGTGCTGCTGAATGAGAGAAAAGAGGTCTGGACTAAAAGTGTGTGCATTAAGAGGCAGAGCGAATAAGATATTTGTAATTATGGCAAAGCATGAGCATCACTGGTGTTTCAGGTATTATTCAGTGTGGAAACTATAGCACATAAAATCTCAGCTGGTCATGTGTGGGTGTCTGAGGATCAGGTTATTGATGATGTCATGAGATAAGCTCTGTTGACACAGAGCATTCCTTTGGAATAACTGGACGACACCTTTCCAGGTGGTGCCAACTTGATCCCTGTGCTCTGTTGCAACACGTGCTGTTTAGAAAGGTGTGGGTATAATGATCAATGATGTGGAAAAAAATCTCAAGCGCTCAGTTGCAACCAGACAACAATGTTTAGCGATGATGCACAGAAAGAATGAAGTTTTTGTGAAACCAGAGGTTGTGGCAGTGAGAGGGTTAGTAAGAAAGTATGAACCATCTAAAGAGGTTATTCAATTCCCCCCCCCCCTCCAAATTCAGACTTGGGTTTACCTTTGGTGATGCTGAGTGTGTTGTCTCCACTAGCAACAAAGTCATAAAGTGCAACAAAGAGGTTAGGGTCGCTCTCGGTCGCGCCCAGAAGGTTCTCCTTGGAGCTCCAGCGCACCGCCTCTGTCAGAGCTTCTGGTAAGAAAGGACAAGCAAAAGAAAAGACATCACATTACTATGATTATCAGAGAGATTTGATTCACACAGGTGAACAACAAGACCACAACTCCCCTGCTGGCTGACAGCTTCAATGAATTTTGCCAGCTTACAATCCTCTTTGACAGAAACTGAACACCAAAAGCAGCACAGCAGCATTTATTGCGACCCATAAATCCTAAGGTTTTTCCATAATCCTAAGACCCCATCCTGCTGCCCGTCTACCTGTCTTTCGAGGTCGAGTCCCCAGTCTGAAACCTGTGCGGAGTTTTTGGCCACTCAAAGCAGCCCACTCATCTTCAAAACTGCTGCTTGCTTGCAGGCACCTCAGAAGCATCACTTCACTCGGCCAACTCTCCTTAACTCACCTATCTCTAGCTACACAAACAGGCCTGCTGTGGACCAGGTACAATCTGAGATGGGAGTGTCTTTGCATTTGTATTTATGAAGGGAAAAAAAAGAGGAGGAGCTATTAAACCAAAGGGAGGGGAAAGCACATAAAGAAGGGCTGAATGACACACACACACACACACACGCACAGAAATGAATACATGCGTAGCTAACACGTACATGCTCTACAGCTGCTCCCAACATTGCTGCATGTCTGGACAGCTGGTTAAAGAGTGGGAGAGGATTGGGAATGAAGGGAAGCAGGATAAAGAAAAGTCACATCAGTACAAGAAACTGAAAACAAACAGAAGCTGCTACATGCATGTTTTTGCCATAAAGAGGATGGAAGTCGTGTGCCAAAAGTGATCGAGTAACCCCCGATTGTATAGTTCATCTTTAAACATATACAATGTGCTTGTTAAATAAGACCAACGCCTAATCCATGTAATATGCTTGCACAATGTTATTTTACATTTTAATTAGTGAGAAAAGCATTGCTTTCTCAAACATACACAGATTGTAACTGAAAGCAATAACCCTAAACTCTGAGTCATATTCAGAGTCAGATGAGTTTATTCTGGAGGCTGCAGTTTCCTAACCTATAGGATTTCACTACTGATTTATGTTTATAAACAAAACAATACAAAACCCCAAAATGATGGCAGCAGAATAAATGGAAGTGATATAACACATGATGTCACCTCTCGCTACCACATACATGTACAGGCAAATGTTTAACAAAGAAACTAGCTGATTCATAGCAGATTTCCTCCTCTGGGATCAGCGTCACTAAAGTCACTTTGACTGTCAAACCAGACTGTCCTGTTAAACCATCGTTTGAACCGACTCGGTGTTGGCACTTAGAGGTTGTTTTGAACTACTTACTGAAACAGACCATCCTGCCATGCAACAGCACTGCCACTGAGACCACAGACATGACCACAGACATGCAGGTTATGTTCAAGATGACACAACACGCACCATCTACTGTCCAATCATCACCATAGCGTCATGATTCCTGGAAGATCCCAGTCAACCTCATTACACAGGAAGTACAAAAGGGACTCAAGTTTTTAAGAGACCATCTAAATTCTTGCCTGATGCGTCTGATGCAACAATGATAAATTCCTACGAGTAACAGATTTGCTCTTTATTTCTAATATCAGCAGTCTGCAAAACTAACAAAAACACAACTGCTGTCATGCTACAAACACAAAATCTAGAATAAAAAACATGATATTGGCTGTAAAACTGAACTCTAAAACCAGCAAATGGGAGAACAATCACAGACAGCCCAGACGTTCACAATTCTTTTGGTAGACGAGGTTCTGATGAAAAACTATATTTTAATTAAGCCTGAGAGATTAAGGAAAAAGCTTTATCTAGTTAAACCATGTTAAAACGCTGCGTTTCCACCAGAGCAGTCCAGTCAAATTTAAAACACTGAGTGGCAATTATGTTTTAATCACAGACACACAAAGCTGGCAGAAATTCATCAAGAAATGATCCTTTTTCCCCTTTCTTAGCCTTCATAATTTGGCAGGTACACAGTCTACATGGGAAAAGCTCTCTGCTTTCATAGCAAAGGCTGTAAACACAACCGAAATCTTGTCTCAAACAATGCAGCTGTATATTGTCTGTTCTTTCCAGTATCTATTATTCAACACATGCCCACCTTTGTTCCGGACCAGCATGCACTGCAACGCAGCACTAGCTGTGACCTGACTCAGCCACAGTTCCCAGTACATCTTCTGCTTTGGGTTGGATGGCAAAAAGCCTCAGTATCCACAAAAACGCAGTTTCTCTTCATTCACTGTGACTCCAAACTGTTTTTAAAAAAAAACATCCAACTGTGTCTCAGACAATGGAGACTGAGGAGCTCAGGACAGTTCTCCAAGTCATCGCCTTCACTGTGGAGTACGAAGATTGTACACACAGCGATCGGAGAGCGAGAGAGAGACACAAAGGCATCTCCAGCCAAATTATTTACCGATGTAGTCTTTGACTTAAGCCACGCCGACTTCTGTTATTACCGTAGTGAATACCAGCCTCCTGCTGAAATCTACCCACTAGCTTTGATGTGGCCTAAGGGAGTCAAGATTTCCAGAGTCCATCTGGAGAACACAGACACCCATGACTGATGTTTGGAGCCTGAACCCACTCTGAAAGACGGCAAAAAGCGGCAGAGAGAGAGAGAGCGAGCGCAAAAAAGACATGTGGTTGGGGGCCATGCATATACAGAGGTTTGGGGGTAGGGCAGGGTATATGGCAGTGAGGAAGGACGTGTCCATGTGTGCGTGTATGTGTGCTTGGGGCGTGTGTGAGAGCTGTGGCCAACAGCAGATGGCCGGTCTTGTTCCTCTAGGGGGGAGAGGTCCTATTGACCCACACTTTTCTTCTGATGCATGTGCATAAACGATCATGGCTGCAACTGCTGTAGTCAGGCTAAGCCAACTGTCAGAGCTGCTCCTCTTACATATCTATGTATCAGATTGCGCTTCCCAGGAATGTCTAAATGAAAAAGGGACACAATGCCATTTCTCAAAAGGTCTCAATCTGAGAAATCTCAATTCTAGTTACAAGAGAAAGAAACTCCATCACTAATTATTCCAAGGCCTCAACCCGATCACATTAAATGACGAAATACTTCAGTCAGGCAAAATGCTCTTGGCCTCGTATGCTGAAATGTTTGACTGAGCGAGCAGTTGGCCAGCGCGGGGTATGTCGTGTGCCCGTCCGGGTGCCTCAGTGAGTGCGTCTGCTGTGATGTGCAACACATGTGCGCACTGAAGAAACTATGGCTTTGTGCTGAATGCTGGAGAGCGGGTGTTTGTGTCTGTGGGGTATAGCAAGCCTGCACCCCCAAGACAGCTGCGACAGAGGTGACCCTTGTACCAGGAGCACACATACTCACATATCAGCGATGACACCCTTCCCCTGGATGCCTCAACAGCTGTTTGAATGTTTGCGCCTACAAGTGTCTATAAAGAGGTCACTTTACCAGCCAAGCACCTTGTGGGGAGTAGTAAACAACACGGTAATATCTTCTGCACACCCTAATCAAAAACAATGCTGATTGTATCTTAAGCCCGTGACCAGTGAGGTCAGGTGGTATTTTCAGCTGCTGCAAAACAAAACATGGCAGCATGACATCCAGGAATAACTCTGCAAAGCACACAGTGACGACGGTGTGATGATAAACGGCTGGCTGAATGCCGGAAGTGTGAACAAAACCCTCATACAATACTGCGGATGAGACCCGCTTAGACAAGACGTTATGTGAGCCTGACAAGCCTGATCAGATCCTGCACTGTATTCACTCCATAATCCTGGAAATGATAGACCTGGGGGCTGAAATGCATGCTATAACCTGGCACCACCAATTATCCTTTCATATTCAATGACGATTATCCAGTTCTTCATAATTCAACCTCAAATCTCGCAAGAGTTTATGATGTTTTTCAGAATTAGAGGAGACTTTCAAACTCTCCATGAATGTCTTAGAAGTCAAGAAAAAGCCTTTCACAAATGTCCTGGACATGTGGCTTTACATTCTGTACAGCACATTACGATGTCTACCTTTAAACATCTGGATCAAATAGGAAATCCACAACATGTCTGATGCTGTTTAATTGTACGAGTTTTAAGCAAAATTTAGAACACTCGAATTGTCTCAGATGTGCACCGCTAAGCTGAATTTTTCTTGACATTACCATTCAGGTGAGAAACTCAGATAATAAACATGTCAGCTCCCTAGTACAGTGTGACTAGATCACTGTCCAGTGGATATACAGTCAGGAGGAAGGCATGGGCCCTACCAGCACTCTTATCCTAAAGGTCTTGCTACACAGCAGAAAGCACGTCTACAGTACTTTGTCTCACTCTACAGTAACTCTATGAAAAACGAGTTCACAATTTTAAACATTGGTTTGTTATTTAGGTTTAGATCGTCTGCTTCTGGTTTCGGACTTCTAACTGACAAAACAAGAAAATGCCTGAGGAAACTATTAGTAACTGATAAAACAACTACTTGGCACATTTCTAACATGAAGCCAAGGACACGAAATACTGCTCACACTGTGTACTGGCTACACTATGTAATAAAGAAACTAGGGATGGGCGATAGAAACGATATAAATTTGGCCAACGATAGAGATTTTGACTATGCCGCTCTATCGCGATAGCGCATGTCGATGACGTCATCAAGCTGCGCCTGTTTTGGTCGAAAGCATCGCAGCGGCAACAACCATTATCATCTGCAAATTATGGCGGGCGACAGTCACAGCAAAGAGATGAAGCACTGTTGAAATATGGGGAAAGCCAAAAATGCGCTTCCTCCACCTTCGTAACATTGATTCATTAATGTTGAATTCTCTCGCAGCTGTTCTGTTCCCATGTTGTTGCAGTATATTAATAACTAACCTCGTATTGTGGATGAATTATCTCAGTTGTTCTCCTGACTGAAGTTTGGCCCGTGTATAGCATCCTGCTATGCGATTGCATTTGTCCCTGACCACCAGAATCCCTCATGTTAACTTTTATCGAGTGGAAAAAAGTTGGCGTTCATCCTCCAGCTTCACTGTGCTAATGTTATGCTAACATAGCTGTGTCGCTAGCAATCACGTAGCACAACATTATATACCAGGTAGTCCAACTTCAGTAACCCTGCAAACGTCACTGCTGTTTAGTTTTCTGTCTTCATTTATGTTGGAAGTGATAGCAGAGCTGTACGTTTGAATTAGTTTCAAAAATCTCTCAGAACATTGTATGAAATGTTTAGGTGGAAGCTAGCAAGCTAACTTCCTGCTAACATCTAACTCCGTTAAATTTAATAAATTCTGTTTTCATGGATGCCTGGATGTTAAACTTAATTATTACACCTGGTAAAGCAGCAATGCTGATGATTTTATTAAAGATGAAAGAATTTAGACCGTTTTTAACTCTCAGTGTTCGTTTGAATTTGGGACCTGACACGGACGGAGTTTTGGACCCAGATTACTCCGCGACGCTCCTCACTACGGCAGCCGTAATGCTCTGACAATCCATCAAGCAGTGCGGCTTACTAAAGTTGTACTAAAACATTTTTTTTAACAGATTTCTGCAGCCAAAATCGGTTCGAGGTCAGTAAGCACAACCAGAATTCATACATAAGGCACATTCTCGATTTTTGAGACAATTAAAGGATTTTAAGTGTGCCTTATAGTGTGGAAAATACATTATACAGAAGAAAAGAATATATCGCGATATATATCGTTACCGCACATGCTTCCAATTATACCGCGATATGGATTTTAGGCCATATCGCCCTGCCCTAAAAGAAACATCCTTCAAGTAACATAGTTTTGAATAAAATAACAATTTAGACTTGAAGTGGTTTCAAATGAAATTGATGGAACACGTTTTTTTAAAATTCATGTATTTCAGTAACAAAACTATTTAAATCACCACTGATCCATACATTATATGGAAACAGTCACTGTTAAATGAATTTTGAGGTCGTAACCAAGTGTGTAAAGCAAGGAGCCTTTGCTTTACTTTAGATACCTAGAGCTTTATGCAATTTCTTGGTATTTTTGGCTACATGGCAAACAATTTATTTAATGCTTTAGTACATTACACACTACTTAAAAAGTGCTGTTTGAACCCCCCCCCCAAAAAAAATCTGAATACTGAAAAAATATAAAAGAAAAGGCAAACATTATTAAGTAAATTAATCTGTTTTTGAGACATCAACAACACTGAGAAATCCATCTGTACTTTGTGGAACAGTCAACAGTATCCACAGAAATGGGAGAGAATCAGTTGCTGTTCATGTGGACAAGACAAAGGACAATAGCCTCATTAATGACATATCACGTGTGTGTGTGTGTGTGTGTGTGTGTGTTGGCTCAGGAATGAATTCCCTGAAATGCCCTTGCACTTGAAATTGATAAAATGGAAACATGGAGCTTCTGCTTGCTGAAACAGTTGATCAGTCCATCAGCTATGGCTCCATTGCTGACATATACGCCTAACAATCACATACATGATGCATCTATGCTCTTATGCATACAGCTCATTCTTGTGATTACCGGCAGAGTTACATCACCCTCAACGGTGTTGCAAACCCCTCTGAGTAAACACTAACACATGCACTTACAGGCCCCTGTTGGAAGCGCCTCTCGTCTATTCATCCATTACATGCCCATGTAGAGCGCCATGGCTACATCAAACACACCAATAAGGGAGTGGAACATCAGGACAGGCCTAAGTTGGATCATTCAGGAATGGAGCCTTAATTGATGCCTCGACCAGTCTCTCGCGTTATGGGTTAATAATGAGTTGTAAATGGTAAATGGACTGGTTCTTATATAGCGTTTTCTAGTCTTCTGAGCACTCAAAGCACTTTAAACAACTTGTGCATTCACTTGTGCACAAGCACATTTTTCTAAGTGCTTTCTAGCTAACATTCACACATCGGAGAGCAATTTGGGGTCAGTATCTTGCCCAAGGATAATTGGCATACAGACTAGGGGAAGCCAGGAATCGAACCACCAACCTTCCGATCAGTAGATGACCTGCTCTCACGCTTGAGCTACAGTCACCCCAGTATGAGTGCTTCCCTCTAGGTGTGCTGGCAACAGTGCTAATTGCTACTGTAATGTGACAGCAGGGAAGAAGAGGGCCACATGATGCTAAACTGACCAGTCATCACCAATCGATGCTCATTACACTAAAATAAATACATATTATTACACAAAATAATCCCTCAGACTGCAGGGATTAAAATATTAATTTCTTACATATGCAGATGAACAAAACTTCAGACCAAGGTGTTTATTTTGACAGCGTCCTTCAGGTAAAGAGGTGTGACCACCAGGACAGAACTTTCCAAAGCCTGAGGGTACACTCTCCTCGCTACCGTTGCTGTGTTTGTCTTCAGTTTTTGCAGCAAGTGTTTACAAAAGGACCCGGTGACTAATCTTCATGTCTGAACGGCTAATCGGTGTATGGTGTGGTTAAGCTGTGCTAGGGTGTGGGTTTAATCTGCTTTACCCTGAGTCATTTTAAAGAAACAACTGGAGCAAAAAAAAAAAAAAAAGGGGGAGGGATATCACATTATATGCATATTCACAATATAGTGGAAATGCCCCTGGCTGCAAAACTGACCCACTAGAGCGTTTAAATTTAATGTAAATGCTCTGTCAGCTTACTGCTTGATTAGATTGTTTCTCTACTTGGTTTAAACATAATCTAATTATCTATTTAATATTATTTACTGCAGTATAATTATATAAAATTAAGCCTACAATCCTTAACAGATCAAATCTCTGAGAGCAATGTTTACAAAACCTCTTGCACTTCTGAACTCTTAGAGTAATCAAATGTATCACACAGGATATTGGAGCACAGCAGTGCCATGAGGCACACAGACCGGTCAGCTGGTGGGCAACTACGCTTAAAGAGAAGGACGCACCTCATAATCCGCAGTAAGAGCTTCACCACATTACACCTTCACTAGCAAGGATGGAAAGGACGAAAGAGTGTATGAGCACATAAATACAAGTGTGCAACTGCTTACAGTAAGCATGTGCAAGTGCGTATTTCTAGCCAAGTCTCCAGCCTGCAGCTGAGGAGATAAGCAGCAACGATAATGCCAGCAGTAGGGGGCTCATTCTAAGAAGCGATGATAATGCCAGCAGCAGAGGACTAAGCGAATCAGCGTTTAAGGGGTTTGGCTCGTAAGCCATATCCAGTGCTACACCATTGCAGTTTAACAGTGAAAACTGATTTCACTGGGAGCCACTTCAACAATTTGGTTAGATCGTCCTACAAAGTTTAAAACTTTGGATCGGTGTTTTTAAGCTGACAGATGAGGGAGATGACTTTACCATCTGCACAGCCAATCACTCGCTGTTCTGATTAATCCTCACCCTTTAATGATAAAAGCCACAGAGTTGAGGCCAAGGAATAAAAACTAGGATTGCGGTTTTGGGAACTACAACACCAACTGGTAGCAGATGCAAAGGCTTAAGGCTGCAACTGGGAGTTGAAGAGCGAGCAAACCAAAGACTTTGGGGAAAAGGCAGCTCTTTTTTAATCTCTACTTTGTTATTTCTTCTGTTTTATCAAATGTCAGCGCTGACACTCAGTTAACTGAATTCTTTCCTGCATGGTAACATTTGTTCATCGCAAAGCACTAACATTTAACAGACATTTTACTCTTCTTAGACTGATTTGGGATCGAGGCCCGTCTCCACATCCAGGATTCAGCAGAAGTTTGGGCTCGGAGCAAATTATCGGTCTGCTTGACCGAGAGGTTTCAGTCGTTTGCAGTACAGAGCAGCTTTGGCATGAGGAGAGCACAGACCAACATAAATTATTTAACACACAACCATTCGAGAGTGCACAACGGTGCATGTAATCTTCAGGCATAAGTCATATTTATCAGTGTTAAAATTATCTGCACAGAAAGACTTTGCTTCTGTGCAGCACCCACTGTATTGCACTTAATACAATCAGACTCATCGGTTTTACCCAAATTTCTCACCCAGAGGAGGTGTGGTCATGGCTCCTCCTAGTGGTTAATGGGAGTCATTAGGACTTATTTTATCAACATATTATCTTTACTCCAAGATATTATCTCAGAAAGGGAATTCAAATCCTCCCCATAGCCACTGAGGTGTGTGAAACAGCCATCTCAGGATACTTCGCTGGCTGCTTCAAGACTTATCCTGGTTGTTGGGAGTTTTAGCACATAGAGTCCACAGAAAAGCAGATCTGCCTCTAATCTAATTTCACCCGTGATGCAAATCAGCTTACGTCCTTGAATCCTGGATCCAGAAATCTCACATCTCCTCTGGGCAGATTTACCAGTACTGTATTGTAGATAGAGCTGGCTCCATGTGCATCATCAGTACTACAGTTTAAGAGGAAAAAAAAAATCCAATCTACTGATCTGTCCCAGTTTCTCTGATCTGTTTAGAGTAAAAATAGATCAGACTGTTATTTTGTTGAATTTATAAACCTTTCAGAAGGACTGTGGGTTTTCTTTACACCTTTAAATGTAGGTTATCTTATATAAAGGTGTTGTGAAGGGTGACAAACTGCAGCACAACCTTTAATCAGAAATTCTATTCACAGTTTATCAGCACATTCGCTCTTCTACAAGAGCACAGGACACTCCCCTCACTGCAGTGTATCAGATGAACCCACTGCAGACATGACATCTCTGAACTCCTGACAGTGCTGAAGAGGGAGACCATCAATATGTTGCAGCCACTGATTCACCAATACTGCAACTGAACCAATAACCCTGAGAGGCGACTGTTTGACCAGCTTTCTTTGCATCAGCACAGAGGCAGTCTGCTCCTCGTTCAGCTGAGCGTTTTTAAAGCCGGCTTGTCTCTCTCCCAGGGTTTTATTTGTAGACAATGATGCCACATTAGAATTGAACTGAGGAAACCTTCAGCAGGGGACAAGGGCAGAGTCACCTTTTTTTAAATTCACTAAAGAGAAAGCCTGCCCAAAGCTGCAATTTACAGATGTCTCAGAGCGAAAACAGAGTCCTTGAGCCAAGCATATCGACAGCCAATTTACACCAACAGGCCCGGCCTCATTTGTCACCCTAAAACGACAAATGCGGCATACTGATAAAAACTCTAGAAAGCATGTGCTCGTGTAATACCCTCTGACACGAGAAAGACAGGCAGCAACACAGAAGCATGAGTTCAGCAGACAAACATGCATTCCTCATAGACTGGCACCTTTCAATTACATCTCAAGAAGGCATCATTAAACCCAAGAAGTATGCTAGTCTGTTATAAAGTATAACGTTTGTTATGTAGAAGCAGGATTAATGCAACTTGTAGCTTTCAGTGGTGTCAACAGCCATAATCCCACAGATGTGTAACCGGTATGCATACATTTAAAAAACTTTTTTCAATTAGTTAAAAAAATAAAAATCTGTATTTTAGGATTTTTAAACGGTTGTGTTTACGATGTTTTTGGATGCATACTCTCACTAATGCTGTGATGGAAATACATATTAAAACTGATAATTGGGGTTAATGTCAGTGGATACAGGGTCACTGCCTGGTCAAACTTTGTGATGCTTAATTGCCGCCCTGGCACCGTTGGAGTTTTTGTTTTTGTCCTTTTTTCGTGCGTTAGCAAGCAAATAAGCAGCTGAGAAATCACCAAACGTGTCATTTTAGACATTTTTGAATACTGAAAACATCCTAAACATTTAGGACTTTTTGAGAGTCTGCATAGTTAGTACTGCTAACATTATGCTGTAGACCTTGAACTATGGAGGCCTACATTTATGACATCTGCCCATATCCACTAACAGTGCTAAGCGCTCCTTCAGCTGTTCGACACTTAAATACATATCTCAGGAGTGCAATGACTGCTGACACTCTTAGTGGACGTGCACTGACTGGAACTGATGCTGAGGCTGTTGTGTTGGAGTACAACAACAAAGCGATGGAGAACAAACTTCCAATCTGGGAATTGAGGAACACACATTCCTCTGGGGTATATCCAGTATAGATGTTTGCTGTTGGGCTAATGTGTCTGCTTCTAGGCTAATCAGACTTCTATAGGGGTGTGTAGGTCAGTCAGTAAACTTTCAGATGCCCTCTCTTGTGGTCTCCACGCTGTAGGAGATGGCACACCATGTTACTACCCGCCATGAGTCCTGCTGGTGCGACTGGCAAGCCATACATAAACATTACAGTACTGTGCAAAAAATCTTACACCTGCCATTTTTACATTGTCCTATGAAAATGGAAAAGCGGATACACTGGTTTATTGAAACCTACAAATATACATGGAAATGTGATATATGTCAAAAACAGATTTTATACAGTTCCAACAACCTTAAGAGTCAGTATTTCATATGACCACCTTTATTCTTCAACACAACTTGAAGTCTGTTATGCAAGCGTTCCTGTAATTACTTTAAGCAGCTTTCAGGAATAGTTTTGCTGGCTTCTTGAAGGATATTCAAACCTATTCTTTGAATGCTGGCTCACTTTTGTTCAGTTCTTTGTAAACACTATCCCACAATGCTTCAGTAATGTTGTGGTCTGCGCTCTGAGGAGGCCAATCCATGACTGATAGTGTTTCCTGATAGTGTGTTTTTCTAACCAGGTGTGCTTTTATTGCACTGGCAGTGTGTTTGAGTACACTGTTATGTTAAATAATGAAGGTCTTACCAGTCAGATGCTTTCTAGATGGGGTTTGATACACCATGCAGTACTGACTGTAACCCCCCCCCTCCCCGACCACCACATCCACACCATGTTAAGATATCCCAACAGTTCTTTAGGAATCACCTTGTCAGTGCAAAAATGCAATTTTATGTCTGTCAAACTGTTTTATCATTGGCATTTTTCATAGACTCAACTACAGAAACGGGGTTGTTTTTACAACAGGCTGCCAAAACATACAATTTAAAATTGGTTCTTTATTAAAGAACAAGTTATTTCTTATGTGTACCTATGGGTTAGGCACCTCGTATTCCTGAATGACTCATAGCACAGTGTTAAGCAGCTTTACAAACAAAAACCTCTCTCTCTAAATTCTTAGGACTGTACTGAATATGAGTGACAAGGCAGCCAACTTCCAAAGAAAAGTTCTTTAGGAAAAAACCTTCAGATGGCCTGGAGCACTATTGCTCAACAACACTTAAAACAAAAACAAAAAAACCCATAAATGACAAGAACATCTGGCTGCTTGGAAACGAAATATAAATAAATTAAGCCTGACTCAAGTTTTTTGCACATTACTGTACATCAAAGAGTAATTTTGCAAAAAAGCAAAACCTCACCTACTTGGTTGACTCACACAATATATTAACATTTAATTTTGCTGCAATGGAACCTGAATTTTCCCACATAGGATCAATCAAACGCATCTCAACTTTGACGTCCAAGTGAACAGATAAGCAATCACAAACTATATAACTGACTTAAAATGTATTTGTTTTCTCACAAAATAATGATAAACAATATGAGCTGGAGGAGCTTCCATACCTCACAAAACATTATGCAAAAACAACAAGTTGCTTTGTGGCTTTTGGTCATACTAAAACTGCAACAGTGACACAAACTTCAGCTTTTAAAGTGCAAATATATTGGATTTGCTAATGCTATTAACAAACTAGCAACCACTTTTGTTTTAGCCTAAACAACGAGATATTACTTCCTAATAATCAAAAGAGCTTCCTTTAAAATGTAAGATAATGCTGTATCATTATCGCATGAATAGACTACCAGCAAAGAGGCAGTTTTATATTCAGTGAAAGACTGAGAGCACAGTTCCAAGCTTCCACACTTAAGAGTCTTTGTTCTATTATTGTGTGCTTTGAAGAGTAGCAGTCTCTCTGCAGAGTGGCTGTGTGACTGCATCCTGGATGCTATAAAAAGGCTACTCCTGCCCCGACACTGGAGAAAACAGAACAGTGCCGACAGTGAGCGGTGTTGCACTTAGTGGGTCTGCCTGTCTGTGTATGCACTTCAAGCTGAGGACTGTTACTTTTGAGATGTGAGAGCCAGGAACTAAAAATGCTTTCCATTCCCAAAAGGTTGCACCTTCCATGTGTCCTTGCTCACTGCAGTGATGGGAGGGCGTTTGGTCTGGGACATCAGTGGAAAAAACTAGGCGAGTTATGCCAGCAGTTCTACATATATGCGGCATGTGTGACGTAAACATTCATTCAAGGGCACAAACGAATGAGAAACCAAGACAGCAGCATGTACACATCAAACTTTTGACCGAGGTTACGTTCAGAGTGTTCAATCAAGATGTGTGAGCAAACAATTAGGAGAAGCTCTTTGAGAATAAAATGCATTATAATGAATATGAGATCATGCAAACCTAATGGATATGCTATAGCCTCCATTACTTATAACCCCAGAAGTCTCATTAAGCAACCAGCTGAGAGGGCTTTGAGGAAGAAGGCGCGCCGACTCTCCATGACTCAAAAGAGAAAGATACTGAAGATCTGCAAGCAGATATCAACTTGAATACACTGCTTTGAAGCTGAAACACGGGTAGCACCTCCTCTGTTTTTTGTGGGGCCCAAACCCACATTGCTTTTTTTTTTTTTTTTTTTAAATCATGAGTTACCTTATGTATTATCTGATCTTGAGGACAGACATGACAAAAACAGTATAACAAGAAAGGAATAGCCTTAAACCTTGATGTTTCCTCGGTGTCAGCATATAATCACAGAAGGTCACTTAAATAATTGACACGTTTCCCATTAGATCAATCTGAGCAGGCATCTTGCTGAGGGTGTTGTAACAGTAGACAGAGGATAGAAGCGAGCATGTGAAACCCACTAGGTGCTGTAATGCGAGCCTGAGGTGGTTTCTATTGTGAGTTAATGGAGTGGAATTGTTAGTCAACCACTGGAGGCAAGAATCAGTGTTTCCAAACCGGGTATCACATAGAGGGGCCTTGGAAGAAACAAGTTAACCTCTGGGTATGACCCCTTGAATCGAGCACAGAAGACTCTTCCTCTCTTTAGGAACAGTACACCTCTTTTCGGATCATTTGGTGACATGCATCACATTCATACGCCCCAACAAAGTGATGACTTGGTGTGAAATCACGGCAATCTTGTTACCACTATTCAGTAAATAACTGGCTTCTGTGTGCATACACAAACAATAGCGAAATTAACACACAGTAAAATGGATGAGGCATGGAAAGCTAATGTTGGATGGCATGGCTATTTCCGCTAACGCGTCGTTGTCAAATAGCATGGAGTCGATTAGCGAATCAGCAGAAAAGAAAAAAAACCAAATTAGATTTTATCTCCGCTTGTAGGTTGACAACTACTTATTTCTCTTTACCTGAATGCTGCGTGAATATATTGATGCCTGGATCGGGCACATTGACTGGAGCTGTCCTGCCTGGCGGTGTCCCGGTGCTACTGCCGGGTTCCCGGGGTCTCCTCCCGACGCCGCTCCCCCGGTTCCCCTTCCCTTGGTGTGGTTGGGGTGCGTGGGGCTGTGGTGGCTGGAGCCCGGTCGATGTACCCTCACCGACTCGGCCAACCTGCTGTCCCATCCCGGTAGTTTGGCGTGAGGACGAAGCAAGCAAACCCCCCTGCGCGCGTCTGGTTCACATTCCCCCAAAGCTGGAGCGGCCTGGCCCGAATACTCTTCCTCAATCCCTTCCCCGCCGTTCTTTCAGTGGGCTAAAGTAAAACTAGCCCGTGTTAGCTCGCCTAGCTAGCCCGTTAGCTGCTATCAGTGAAACCCACCCACCCTGCCTTTAACAATAAAATCCCAACCCCGGCGTGTGACAGCGACTGCCTCTAATTCCTTGCTCCGGGTAGCATCCGAGTAGTAATAAAAGACACCCGGTTGGCTATATTCGGTCAAATTGAAGCTAGTTAGAATCGTTTTGCCGTTGTGCGGCCGCTGCGCGCCCCCTCTGACGCCGCCATCTTTACCGCAGAATAGAAGATGTGTGTTGCACAAGGCGGGGGGTTCGCCTGGATCCACTATCCACTGTCAGCGTGATCCTCCACCTCCAACCTGGTCCCAACAGTTCCCCTGCACCCGCACCTACACCGCCGGAGGGGACACGTAGAAAAACTAAGAAGTTTAGAAGTTCTTCCCCACTTTTAAAAGAATGTGATTACCAAGTTTAATTAACATATGACTAAGATGATATAGTCGATGTACTCATCAATATTAAACGGATATATTTCCTTTATTAAAAAAATACAGCTCAAACATCTGAAGTCAATACACGTATAACAGCATACCTTTTCATATATTCTTCAGATTTCAAGAGGTTATTTAAACGTAGACACCTGTATTTGAAATTTAAACATGTAAATCAACACAATAAAGACATTATTTATTTTCCACACGGGCTATTACATACACTCGAATAAAAGGTGTAAATAAAATACTTTCATTTTATTTAAATTCTTCAGTTTGTACATGATGCGCAAAGAATGAATCAAAACTTTGTCTACAATCCAAAGATAGACATGATTCATAAAAATGTCACGTGACACGATACCCATGTCGATTCAATGCCAGAAGACACAACAATGAACACAAACACCACAGTAAGTAGGAAAAGCTCTGGTCCCCGAAAATAAACCTCTTATGCAAATAAACAGGATTTATGCAATTTGGCCTTTCACTGTAATAAATATTCTATTTATTCATAAAATCGTAAAGGGATGAAGCTGTGTGAAAGCTTCCTTAAAATGTCTGCGTTATCTGTACATATTAACAACAACAATTTGCTTGTGATTATATTTGATTATTTTGGAAAAAAATCTGGAAACCTCTCACTAAAATGTGCAGAGATTAAAAATAAACGCTTTAAAACAGTGCCACCTTGTGGTCACTTACTTTTTAGAAGAGCACATCATTCTATTGCTGGTTTAACTTCGTATGGCAGGCGTCATTCATACAAATAAACACAGTCATCATGCATTTAAATGTGTGACGACCGCTGATTCAAAATAATGCAAATAGTGCCTGAAACCCATTCAAAATTAAAAGCAGAAACCAAGTCTGACTAACCTGAAATGGCTTGAACAAAATGCATAATAGTGCACTTTAAATAACAATGTTTTAGCCCTTAGTGCTGATCAAGTGTCCTTCCAACCTCAGTGTGAAAACATTTTAGCAGCCAACTGCAAGTTTTACAGAAGTAGACATTTCTGAAATCACTGTGCAACACGGAACAAAACACATCACTTAACTATCCTCAGTGACAGTTATTATATGTTCAAACCTGTTTAACTTAATCATTAATACATCCACCAGTCACACAATATTAGTAGATCCATAAAGCTCTGCTTTCACACTTTACATTCGGTGCATGTTCAGAATTTTTAGATTATAACTACAATTTTATGTATAAACACAATTATTGGTAACACATGTCCTGCTTCCAACTTGTGTCTTGATACATGGAAATCAACAGAAAAACTGGAAATGTGGAGCTTAGGTGCGTTTAACTCGGCACAGGTCCACTTCTTAGTGAGTGAAATGTCCCCATTGTTTTCCTCTTTAACTGACTGAAACATCAAGATTTTATACAAAACAGCAAACAGTGGCAGTCTTTTTCAAACTGACTCTTATTGGCACTGAAATAGATATCACTGATCCTGTGACACCGACTGTCCTTCAGTAGAGTAGCAACTGTAAACACTTGTTAAATATTAGACTTTACTGCATATGTGATTAACGTTTGTATTCAGCTGCCGTGTCACTATTGCCACATTCATAATGGCACGAGGAGTGATTTCACAGTTGATCGAGGCAAAGGGGAATATGGAAACGTCAGAAAATTAAGGAACGAATAAAAATAAGAGTCCACGTGTTCTGTTGTGTGAACGATGATTTTGTTTTGGAGTTGATAACTTAAAACAAATAAGGCATCATTATAACTTTGCTGGCTTTTTTTGGCAGAGACTTTTTCCATACATTCAAATAAACTATGAACCTTAAATAAAACAAAGTCCAGAAGTTGTGACAGTGGCAGACAGGCTGGTCTCATTTATACTGATCAGCAATAATCGTCGTCCCAGCAGCTCAGCTGTAGGTCACAGCCCATCAGAGTCTGTCATCAGGCTTCTCACAGCTCCAAGAGCGAGGCTTCAGTAGCTCAAAAAAGGAAGGCTGGAACAAAAATAACAATTAAAAGCTGAATGTGTCTACTCTCACTCTGAATAACTGAATTTCACTGCATCTTTGGAAAGAATATACATCATGTGATTTTTAGAAGCAGTACCTCCTTCAGGGGACAGTAGCGCTGGGCATACCACTCCTGAGAGTACAGACAGATAATGACTCCCTGACCCAGGAACAGGGACGTCCACATGATTATGTTCCAGATGGGGCCTTTCCTTTTGTCATGCAAAATGAAGTTGAACATCACTGTGAGAGGACAAAGAGAGAAGATAATGAAAAACTGACATACAGATTTAACTTGACTGGGTTTACGTGACCCAGACATGATACCACAATCATCTGATGCAGTACAACTCAAGTAATATCATTTTTATTAAAGGCGACAAAGTCTCTTACTTCCAAAGCACATGAAGAGGCAGAAGAGCACAGGGTAGAAGAAACCAAAGCAAATTGCAAGAATGTACTCATGAACCACTGCAGACACTGTAAACACGAACAGCATGGCGGCTGGTCGGCAGCGCTTCTGAGAGATCTGGAAACAGAGACATGAACACAAATGTTAAAAAAAACAAAATGCACAATCCACATTAAGTTTGAAAGTTTTTAAAGTACAGCGTGTAAAGTTCTCACTGCTGGATGCCACTGGATTACAGACTGCAGTCTGAGTTTATATAAGCTCTGACGATTGCTGTTCGACAAACATGTTTTAGTCAGTCACTGGACTTTGTTAGTGAATAAACTCAGAATGCAAGAATGCAATCCAACTGTTTAACAGAGGCAAAGTCTGATTTTTAGGACACTTTAGCTCAAGACTACCTGGCATAATGTCAACCTATAAATAGGGATGGGTATCGTTTAGGTTTTATCCGATAACGGTGCCAAATTTCATCAGATTGGAGGTGTTGCCTCCTTTGCACAGCATCACCTTAAAGCACTTGTTGCTGCTGAGTTTGCATATTTTGCTGTGAAGTACAGCCAGACTTTGACCGCTTCGCCTTGGGCATTTTTAATCTGTAGCTCTGCTCTAAAAGAACCTATGTACCTGGGCCCGCCTACTATCGTAAAATGATTGGCTAGAATCTAAAGTGTGACATCTTAGGAAAATAAAGCACCGAAATATGCGCTGCTTTTGGTTACTACCGTTTGTGTCGGTACCCATCCCTACCTATAAACAGCTGCTCGAGGTTTAGCCAGGATGCATATATGTGTAATCTGCTGACAATAAGAAATTTCACCAATAAACAAGCATGTTTATGCCCCGTTTGACAATTTAAAAATATGCCGGTGGGTGGCGTCTCTTTCCTTCACGCTTTTGTTTCTTTGGTGAAGGGAACTCCACAGATATGATGCTTCATCGCTCGAGTCTGAAGGTGCGTACATGAATTTACATCCATGGCACACAAACGCCAGAGACTTTTATGCATGTGGCCATCCTCTAACCGCATATGTAAAACACGATTATTCAGAAGGGAGACGTCTTTCCCAACCATTGTATTCAAATACTGTGAGGGAACATGGCAGCTTCCACAAACCACAAATCCACCATTATGCATTTTTAATACATTAACTGACAGTTTATGAGAATGCATCAGTTTATTGGAAGACATAATTACACACTAATCCATGTATATTTGTGAGTACAGTGTCCTTTCTATCTCTGCTAAATAAACTCAGTAAATTACTGACTGCACTTTTAAAACACTGGCATTAATTTATTTCAGACATTTTTGAACAAGCTGCAAACTTATGAAGACTGCTGGTGCATTTTTACAATTGTGTGCTTTTACAGTCTCTGCTGCATCAACAGAAGAGCCACTTACCCACAGGAAGTCCCGGTACACGTAGTAGTACAGCCAGTCATGGACAACTACATTCCAAGTGCGATAGTAATTGGCAAAAGAGGTCGAATTCCACCAATCCTGTAACGTGTAGTCAAAATCACACGAGTCAAACACTGAGCACAAAGAAGATTTAGTCCAAATTTTAAAACGAGGGTAAAACAAGTACCTTGTAAAACATTCTGTCGGCAAACCGAAGCATCTCAGCAAAAGCATTGAGCCAACAGTGGAGGAAGGCAAAGAATCCCAGGAAGAGGACCAGCACCCCTGCCAAAAACACATGACTGGTCAACAAACAGCAATAACACATCTCTCGCCTTCAAATATGAGAAAAGATAAAATCAAAAATAAAACATGAGGTTTTCACAAAAGTTTGTTTCTAATCTTACCTGGTAAGATTGAGTTAAAGACACAGAGAACCATGGCTCGCAGATCAAACAGCTGCAGACTGATGCTGCGAAACTGAGGTATGCACAGCCGCACAAACACGTAATAGGCATAAAACAGACAGCCAAGTACCTGTGGAGTGGGGGTGGTCAAGAAAGTAAATGTAATTTAAAAGTAATGAGCTGCTTGGACATTTAAGTAAAGTTGCTATAAATGTGTCAGAGGTTGGTACCTGAAGTAATTTTGAGACCACGTAGCCCCACCGAATCACCGGATTCCTGTAGTAGGCAAGAAAGGAAAGGGGCTTTTACAGCTCTACTGTAAAACAAAACACAAAAAAGGGTTCTATATATGCTCCATGAGAGAGAAAACACAGTACCTGGGGTACTTGTCTCTGTAGATGAGTGTGGGTGCAAACAGGAAGTAGAGATACTGAGAAACCTGAGGGACCACTGGACCCGGGCCTGCAGATAACAGAGAAAATATATGAACACAAACAAACAAAAGCCATCAGGGAGGAAAGGTGAGCACACCGTCTGATAATAAATGTAAATGGAAACCTGGTTGTATTCAAAAAGTACCCTTTTTTTCTTTACACCATGCGAGGACTCTTGGTACATTCTCCCTGACAAATGAGTGAGCTTTCATCATTAGACGCACCTGAAATAGATGCAAATAAAATAGATACAAATCAAAGAAGCTACATTTCAAAGGGCAGCCTTATGCATGTCAAGATATATGCAAAGACTCCTCACAAATGTAAACTAAGCCATTCTGATCAGAAGAGAACAGACTAGACTCTTCATCTACCTGTTCCAGGATGATGATGAAGCAGGACGCAGGCGGGAAACTGTTGGTCACCACCGTATAGGTGGGCAGGAATCCTAGACCCAGAGCTTGGTAGAGCAGGAATAAAGTGCCAAACAGCAAAGAATACAACCTGAGATGGCTGTGGGAGCCAGAGTGGCTCTGTGCCCACAGGTAGAACAGGGTGTAGGGAATAAACAGCACAGACAAAAACATGCAGATCCACGTGCACACCACCAGAGGGAACTGCCCAAAGGCATAGACCAGCAGATCAAACTCCAACACCAGTCTAAGGCAGAAGGAGAGAAAGCAATCATCAGTAGTCTATCAACAAAAGCAACAGAAATAGAATCAAAAGAGAAACGATTCATAGCAGGTTTATATTACCTGCCTTCATCAATGAAATCTACCACAAGTGTACTGAGGATAAAAAGAATGAGCAGGGCAATGAACATGTGGTAGATGGTCCTGATGTGGTTCACCTCAAACAGCTCACTGTGAGGAAAAACAAAAGACTGAGTAACTGTGAAGTCAACAAACCATCTTTCAACAGCACCGTCGCAGACACGAGTGATAAAGTATCCAGACTGCATCAACTTACTCCAGGAGGGATCTGCGGCTTACAAACAGCTTTCCCTCACCGTGAGGAGGACGAAAGTGCCTGCAGAAAAACACAGTGATGAGCTGTCGTCTTTTTAACACGAGAGTGGGAAGTAGAAGGGCATTAGCATCTGCTGTAACCAAACGCCAGATGCAGCTTTTCATTTGGTAGCATAGTAAGCTGCAGTACCTGAGTTTGCTCCGCTCCTTGTCTGACATTGGAGGTGAAAATACAGCAGGTACCGGTGCGGGCTCCAGGCTGGTCGATTCCTCAATAAGACTGTCCATAAAATCATTGACCTGCGTGTCAAACTGACGCATCAGGTCACTCTTCAAGTACTGGGCAACAGAAAAGGACACGGAAATTGTTATTAAGTAACAAAATATAGAAAGTCTGTGCCAATAATTATTTTCTTTCTGTATATGCAAAATTAGTTTCTCACCTTACAGCTACTTTTAACGACTGATTTTACATATTATAAATATGCCCTCACCAAGAGTGGATTTACTGCACCGTTGACTGCATCTTAAATTCAAACCCAAGTTTGTGCACAAAAGCAACAGCTCTGCGTTATCATTATGACACATTCAGTGCCTTTTATCGCTGCGTTTTAAACACACAGCAAGTGTGAAAAACATTAGAGACATAGCTTGCAGTGTTGTCCAGCGTCTAAGTGTGCGATGTTCTTATTCAACCTTTAAGAGGTCTGAATTGATCAGAATACTTGCTCAAGCATTTCAGGGGGGGATCAGATGATGTTGATCATTCTAGCAAGGATTCACATTTGCATGGTTTAAATGATGAATGTAACAGAAGACATCAAATAAATAACCGCAGGGATGTCCTGGCCCAGGTTAATGACCAGAAATACATCAGCTGCAATAAATCCACTATTGCTCACATTTCCCTTCGTACACTTTTAAGTAAGCAATTAAAAAAAAGCCCCCCCCCCCAAAAAAAAAAGACATGATGTTGAGTCATTTCTTAAAGAAACGACTAACCTCTGCTTTCTTTTTCAGTTGTAGTTTTTTGCTGATGACGTGTTCCACTTCAATCCTCCCTGAAATTGAATGAGACACACATATGTTAAAAAAAAACAACAACCCCAAAACATATGTGTAATCTTCTTATTTTAAACTGTAGTTCTGTTTTTTGGGCACAGCAATTAGCAATAGTGTCAGTTAAATCAATCATGTCATCTGTACAAAACTTTCCTATCAGTATCAGTAATAATATCTGTATTTTGACACTGAAAATGGCAGTAAAATAAATAAAATGGTATAATGTGGGTTTGGTTACTGTGTTGTAAAATGCTACAGTCTGTGACATAGCAGAAGTTACATCATACAAGTCTTCAGTCTCCAATCCAAAGTTGCAAAATCCAAACGGAGACACACCTATGACAACATGCAACAAGTACAATCACATGTCCTGTGGCCGGAAAGCTAAGCAAATGCAATTAATTGTGGTCAAGGTTACTGTAGGTCATTAGGCTTTACAGCTGTCTGATGATGAATAGGTTTGTTTACTTTAACTGAGGTCAGGCACACAAATGACTTTAAGCACAGTAGCTTTCCACCCATCACGCAAGAAAAAGTCAACAATATAGCTGACGTTGTCACAAAGACGTGCATTGTATTATCATGCTTTGTATTTAGCTCTTTCGTAGAAGCATACAAAGAACTAATATAGTCCCGAGGTAGGTGTCAGACCAGTATTTCATTTCTCACCTTTACATTTTGTCTTTACTGGATCATCATGACTAACTTGGGCGTCATTTGCCCGGGTTAACCAGAGATCACGATGATTGCTTAAGAGGAACTAGTCACACATGAAACTTTCAGTTAGTCATACTTTTGACCCAAGAGGGGAAATTTACTGAAACGATGATTTTTGAGCTGTTGAGTCAACAGATTCACTGTATCAGAGGTCACTGCCCTCTCGGCTGGCCCCACTAATGAGGGAGTTGAGATTTTCTCACCATTGCTGGTGATGTGGTTGTCTTCACTGCTTTGCTGTCCTTTCCCCGGACTGAGCTCCCCATCCAAAGAGCTTTTCAAGTCAGGGAAGGTAGGCATCGTGGGAATGGCTCGGCTGCGGAGCCGGAGAATAGCGTCATCCTCGCTCTCCATCCTACGGAAGCAAATAGGTTAATCATTAAAACAAGGGAAAGAACCGGCGGCAGCTCTTGAACAAACGAGACAAGCCCTGAGAACACACAAGGAAGACAAGCTAGCACATCACTGCTGTGCCACCTAACATCGATGCTGATATTGACTGACAATACAAACCCAGTGGGCAAACACATCACTCTCACATGACACGGACACGCAGCTAGCACATGAGTTAGCTCCCGTCCAGCTGGCATCAAGCCTCTATGAGACAGGCAGCGGCTAATTCATGGAGCTCGCTGAACTACATCGCTACCTGGGTTAATATCATACACCGCCAGCACTAACTCTGATACTAACTCTGCCCGTTGACGCTCGCGGATATTGTTAGCATGCAATACAAGCTTTACTAAAGCTAGTCAAACTAGCCAACTTGATGTTTTATCGTCCGCTCCTGCGGGACGGGTTGACCGACACTGACAGAAATGTACAAATGCGGGCAGCACAATTTCCTGAATACCTACTCGTTTCAACCGCCAGGTCCTCTCTTCTCAAGCCTCTCTCTCTGACGTTAATGAGAGCGAACCCAGATGTGAAACTCCTCTAATCACCACAACCCGAGCAGCTGCTCACCTTCCCCATTCTATAAACACTACAGAAGATGAGCAGCACCCACGATTCTGATTGGTCGAAAGTCTCTCCTCCTTTTGACGTCACCGACGCTAAACTGCTGACCAGCGCGGTCAGACTCTCAAACGTCACCCGCTTCGTAAGAAATGTTATTAAAAAACAAACAAAACGGTTATATTTTTAATGATTAACAAATAGATAAAACATAAATGGAGCGATGTATTCCTGCTGCAAGCTGAAGTAATTTGTCTCGCAGTTTAATTAGATTCAAAATAAAAATCTTATTATAATAGATTATAATGTATGTCTTTTCCCGAACTCCTCTTACACGCGTTAATCATTCTTTAACCAGTGGTGTGCTACACTGTGAAGTACATAAATACACAGCAAGTATTACTGATACATTTAGCCTATAAAGACAGTTTATGTAGGGGAGAACGTGTCATGAATTATGAGATGAATGTCATTAATATGGGGAATGTTTGAGGTATATTTTTATATATCAAAAAAACAAAAAACAAAAAACAAAAAACCAAACCAAAATTCATTTACCACAATTTAGTGTGCTACATCCTAAACTTAAAGGATAGAAACAAAGTACTGGTCCTAATGCACTAGTATCGATACCAATGCCAGCGCTGGTATCGTGGTAAATTGACTGATTCTTATTTAGCGTTTTTCTGTTCTCGTGGAGCACTCAGAGGGCTTTATACAACATAAAGACACCCATTCATATCTTCTATGCTTCAAAGCTTCAAAGCTAACATTCACACACATTTAGTATCTTGCCCAAGGATACTAAATGTGTGGCATGCTGGGGGAGCCAGGGATTGAACCACTAACCTTCCAATCAGTAGATAATATTTGGATCCACCCACCTGTAGACAAAACTCATTATATGGATCATATATATAAACTGCCCGGGGTAGCAGGATTATAAAATTAACCATCGGGATTTCTTTTTCTAACACTCAAATCCTTAAAAAAATGATGTGTGGTAGCTGATCTCAGAACAAACGGCGACATTACCTGTACGTTGTTGTCTGTAAATACATTTAGCAGCTACTTTTAGTGCAGTGGCATTCCCGGGGTCACTGGGATGTGCTGTCATGCATAGCTGTAAATAAGTGTTCATCAAACAGTGACGATAATTGTAGGTCTGACTGATTGTATTGTCTGAAACAACGAATATGTAGCTTGCAAAGAAGAAGAAGAAATATATGTATTTGTTATTTATTTCTTTGGTGTTTCTGAACAGCTGTTCTTGCTGCCTGCTGTATAGGTCTGCTGTTATATAATGAACATGAAAAGAACTTAACTAACTTAATAGACATGTTATTGTTTTTTTTTTTTTTACATTTTAAAGTCAGCAAGTACAACAAGCCTTCAATGATGCCATCCATAAAATGACTTAAAAATATACTTCAGCCTTTGAAGATGACCATATCCTAACACACTAGAGGTGTGGCAGTCTTTGTGTGGGACAATGTAGGTTAAAGCTCTGGCATTGATCATTTGAAAGTCAAATATACTGTATTGTATTTCAGTGCAGTTTTCCTAACTTATAAATACACTAACAAATGAAGAGAAATTGTAAGCTAAAGCTTGTTTTTATTGTAATCTGTCCACTAATCTGTTCCCTTTGTCCTTCCCTTCCATTTGCCAACAAGCCAAACCTGTAGCTGTCTGGTAATCACCAGGTTTCAATAGTGAAAAAACAATTCTGTGAACTAAAATAAAATATGAATATAGGAAACAACTCTAGTTTTAGTATTGATCAATTTGGTAAGTATTGCCCGATGAGGTTTTTGATGGATGTGTTAATTGAGACTTTGGATGTCTACAGGACTGTGAATCACCTGCTTTCAAAAAGTTCTGTTTTTATTTTAATAGCAACTGATTTTCCTAAATCTGGCCTCTAATATTTGCCCTAAATACCGTAATACAAAAAAAATATTATTAGTAATTGTAAAAGTCTTAAAACGTAAACTAAAACTAAACATTTTCAAACAATAAACAATACAATGAAACAAGAAAACCTATGTTTGTTGAATTAAAAAGAAATTGTCAGAACAAAATAAAAACTAATCAAAAAACAAAAACTATACAAATTCTGACAGTGGATAAGAGTGCGGTGCAGTCTAACAGTGAGACGTCTGGTCACTCATCCACCTTTTCAAGTCATGTTTGTTGGTATTTTGCTTTAATGGTTCTTACTTCTCTCCAGAAATACAAAATATCCACACAGTAAACCCACCACACCTTTCGTTATGTACCATGAATCAAAACATATTTCTAGGAAGAATAGGCTGTTTTTAGGAGAAACGTTTACAATCAGACAGAAGCATGGTTTATCAGTATGTTATTTTTACTATTTTTATGCTACATGTTTTTCTTTTTTATCACACTCCACATCTTTACACTAAGTTCACAGGCCTAAACAAGCAAAGATATGCTAAGTTATAAAGACATTTTATGGGAAATATTCACAAGATTTTGTTTTGTAAATTACTGTCCCATTCATTTAAAAGACAGTTTTGGAACCCGTGTGCAAGTTAAACGCGTTTTTGATGGAGCGCCTCTAAGTAGAGCGTGACATGCTGTCAAACCTTCATATAACTGGTCTCATGAGCCTACTGTGGCAAAACGGTTAATTTCAAAGAGACAACAAGACATTCACTGTATCAGACATCATAAGGATGGTGCATATAACCATGGATCTTCCTGTGGTCTGTGAATTAGGACACTGAGAATGGAAGAATTTCCCAACAGGCTTGTTATAAAAGACATGTTGTGTCTCTCTATGGTGAACCCAGCCAGAGTCAGCTGCCATACTCCAGCCACTCTTTCTTCTCCCAAGAATATTAACATTTGTTGACATCACTGCACTCGGATGGTTGAGAAGATGCAAACCTGTTCACAAACCAGTGCTTCTACAATACTGGGAACGTAGGAACGTGGCACTAGGCCTAGAAAACATCAACACAATTACTTAGTTTTTACTTTGTAACTATTTGAAGATTACCCCTTACTGTGTGATGTGCGCAGGCTCAGTACAAACAAAACAACGGGCTCTGTTTCATTCAGAGCCATTGTTTTATTTTGATAGTGCGGGACGACATTCCCCTGAGTTGAGGACAAAGTAAAAAACGAAGACTTTTAGTGTAAATACAAAGTTATAAGTCAAACTGAACTGAACATTTGATGCTACATTTTCATAACAAAAATGTTTCATATGTCAAAAATCTAACAATTTTACAATTGAATAAATATACAGCAAAATACAAAACTGAGCACTTTTATTTGATTATTCATTTGAAATATACATATTTTATATTATTCCAGCTTTCTGGATGATAGGAAGCTGGAATAATAGCCTTTTTTCCCACCTTGGCTCATGTGGTGACTCATATGATCAGTATTGGGTTAGCAACCTTCAGGACTTACTCCACACAGGACACCCACCACTGGGGTTTATTTCCTGGGAGTCTCCACCAGTTGCTTTAAGAACCGAAGAAGCGTATTGGATGTGATGTGAAACGTCTTCACAATCCTAAAGACGTCCAGCTGCCTTCTTTCTTGAGCTCTTGAGGCTTTCATCGCACACAGACACACCGGTCACAAGAAGCAGACGGGTCCCAATGCCACAGAGATCTCAGAGACAAGCTTGGAGACACTGCTCGTCTCTACACCCAGATGTCTGACAGGAAGTAATTCCATATCTCCTTGAACCCTGACAAACAGCTCCAGCTGGAGAAGCAGCAGACAAAAAGCAAACACAAGGAGATATGTTCAGTTTGTTCTTCCTGGATTCATAACTAATTCCAGAGACTAGACCCTTGTGCATGGCGAGGGAAATGACTTTTAGCAGCTGTATGGTATCTCTGAGCAATCTCAAGTCTAATATTGTTTTATTAAATCTCCTGTATTCCCATAACTATAAAACGTGTGCAATTTACCTTGTAAGGCTATCGTACAAAAGCTGAAATTAAAAAGTTCTCATAGTTCAGACAGTGTTTGATTTATTTGTACCGACACATGACTTCTTTATCTTTTGGACACTGGTGTTTCCTTTCATAAATTTCCATCACAATAACAGGACTCTGGTCTGACACAAATGTGATGCATGGTTCCTGAAAGTAATCGATTCCACTTCTTTTTCTCAGACGCCTTATGTACAACAATGTAAATCTAATGTGTTGTTTGTATTACAGTCACAGTTATAGAAAGCTGCTGGCAACGCCCCCAAAAACTGTCACAAATCGTTTAGTCTTACCTCAGAGTGTTTTCTGGACACTGTGACAAAGTGTGAATCGATTTCTTTGCCAGAGTCTCCCAGTAAGTGGATAATCTGACTGGCTAAATCATCTGTGGCAGCAGTACTCGTCTGGTTTTCTGTACAGCTGAGAGTGATGTGCTGGAAAGATGAGTGGCTGTGTAACCGCAGAAACTTTAGCTGGACAGCTTCCACACCAGGGTAATCAAACTATCAGAAAGAGCATTAATGTTAGAAAGCACATCTAGAAATATGATTAAGTTTCCTTAATCTAGCCACATATTATTTAATACTTACTTTTTGGTGGTGAGTAAACCTCTCCACATATGTCCTCATCATTTCTGGGTCCCTCCATATTTTAATCTAAACAGTGGGATATGATGTATAAAAGTAAAAGACACACACACACACACACACACACACACACACACACACACACGACACACTCACACACACACACACACACACACACACACACACACACACACAACACCACACACCACACACACACACACACACACACACACACACACACACAGGTTACTTTTTCCTTCAATAATCTGACATAAATGCAGTCCAAACTATCTACAAACATTCTCAAGTTCCATGTTTTGTAGCTGATATTGTGATAATGAAGTTAGTTCTTTGATAACGTTAAGCTTCACAGGTGAAAATGACTGAACCTGTGAGTAAAGAGGTTCTATGCAGGTTGCTCCACCTCCTGTGAAGTTACAGAAGACCTTCAAGGCATCACAGGGACAGCCTTGGTTCGGGTCCATGTAAAAGTAACCTGAAAAAAAGTTGAATGGAACGTACTGAAATATATTAAGGGAAAACGTAATAAAACAGTCATCAGATGCTCACCATCATTTAGATGTGGACGTATGAGTCTCAGCTCATGGCAGGTGGTTCCAGGATCATCTCTGGTGCCCAGGGGCCAGCTGAAGAACTCTGCTTCATCTTCTTGAGACCATCTCCTTGTCACTTCCCTGGGCTACAGGAAAACAGTGTTCAGCATTCACTCAGTCGGCTTAACATGTTTTACTTTTAAAGCTAGACTGCAGAGCAAATGAGGACATTCTGTGACTGTATATAATGTGCACGGAATAAGAAAGCTTGCACCAACTTTTTCTTGCCCTTCGCTTTGCTTCGGGAGGCCGGGGCTTTGCTTTGAACTCTGTGCAGTTTGAAGACTATATTTTTTAACAGGTCTTTGCTTAGGCTTCCATTTGCCAGGGGCTCCTGGTTTTCCCTGTGAAAGGCATGGCATGATACAAACTTTCAGGATATTCAGAGAAATGGATCAAGCTTTACATACATCTCAAAACAATCTAGCATGTTGCATTTGTGTTCAGCGATCAGGTACAAAGCTTCTTCGCTTATATTGTGTTTGCAAACTCTTACTTGAGGTCCCGGCTTGCCCTTCGTTCCCTTTGGACCTCTCCTTCCTTGGACACCTTTCATTCCCTGTAGTGACCCAAACACAATTCAGCAATGAACAACATTGAATACAAATTGACTAATGCTAAGACTTAAACATTTATAGAAATGCAAAGTCAGTCACCCACTTTCACTCCAAGGTGGCCCTGTAACACAGACGAGTGTATCAAACAAAGTTTTTAGGTTACAACATGACAATTTTTAAAATATTATTCAGTAAAACTTCACTAATCAAGATATTTTAGTAAGTCATTACAAAAAACTGAACATCAAAGCAACTTACAGGGATTCCTGAGAAGCCTTCCTGCCCGGCTGGACCACGAGGACCAGTGTCCCCCTGTAGTAAATGGTTAATTGATTATTTATTGGATACAAATAATTAAAACAATGCAATAATGGGAGTAAAGTGTGACTGACCTGTTTCCCCTTATCACCCTTTTCACCTTTAAATCCCTGCAAACCAGGATTCCCCTGATATACAAGTCAGACATGTGGTAGATTAATCCAAAACACGCCTTTTTCATTTAAAGCATTTTATATTTAAATTGACTGCAATTCACCTTTAATCCAGGTGGACCTATTGGTCCACGTATCCCTGTATCACCTGGGAGACCCTTTGTAGAAAGAAAAGAAATTAAAGGAGTTACAAATACACAAATATATGTTAGATGAGATTCTGACATATTGAATGAATATATGCACAAAATATGTAACTGACTCTTACCTTCGTGCCAAGACTTCCAGATTCACCTTTCTCTCCTCTCAGCCCTGGAATACCCTGAACCAACAGCAGCAGATGATGCAAATGTTCACACGAACAGGGGTAAGGTTTTTATTAGCGATCACGTTCTGCTCTCTAATCATTTTACCTTTGGCCCAATTGGTCCAGGAGGCCCACGTGTTCCTTTTAGACCCCTCGTACCCTGAGATATTTAATAAGACCTTAGTAAGAAACATTTCAACAATGCATTACATCAAACAAAATAAAAAAGACAAATTTATAAGCACCACTATGCTATAATATTAACGTGCTTATAATAGTCACCTGAAATGTATAAATGATTGCTTACCTTAACCCCCCCTTCTCCAGCGTTTCCCTTAATCCCAGGAGATCCAGGTTTTCCCTGCAAGGTATGCATGTATTTAATACCACATAATGCAATAATCTGTAAGAAAAGCTTAGCTGCAAAAGACTTATTCCATTTGTAATTGTGCAGATTTGCATGTCATTCATTTCCTTAGTGAAATTACCGTCTTGCCAGGCCTGCCTGGTGTTCCAGGAGCTCCTCTGTGACCAACGTCACCCTTTGAAGTTAGCAGGGGAAAAAGAAATTAATAAAAAATTGTGAAATGTGTTAAAATCAATTTTAGTAAGGCAAACTTTCTTACCGGATCTCCCTCATTACCCTGAACTCCCAGCAACCCATCCAGACCGCTCAGTCCCTGAGAATATGATCGCAAAAACGAGAAAAGACGATCAAACGAAATGAGCATTGTTGGTGTTTCGTGTTAAGAATTGCATTTGTTAGTTGGGATGCTTACAGGTTTTCCAGGTGGTCCAGCAGGTCCTGACCTCCCCGGCAGGCCTTCAGGTCCCTACAAAAGAGACAAGAAACTTCACCGGATGAAATCAAGGCCAAAACCGCTTAACCTTTACTGTTAACACTCATTGTTTATTATTTAATTCAGAGTGAATCATTAATTAGGCTTCACAGAAGACTGAATAATTAATCTGTGTTTATCAGACACCCAGTGTAAGTAAGTAAAGTTTATTTAGTGCTTTTCACTGACATAACAGTCACAAAGTGTTGAACAACAATTAAGACACCAGATAATCATGTTAAAACAGATTAAAAAATAGCATCAAATTGGTAAGACAGCATAACACACACCCAGTGCACGTGGGATTTATACTATCCGTAAATGTTGAAATAAACTATATTTCATAATAGTCACAGTAACTAATCTTGGAACTCCAGTCTGAGATGTGAAGGGACACTCAGCTTAAAACAAAACTCACAATTTGCCCAGCAGCTCCTTGTGTCCCTTTACTTCCTGGCTCACCACCTTTTCCCTTCAAAATGAATTCAGTGACATGAAAGTTGCATGAAGCAGGTTAAAAGTACCTTCACTATGATAGCTTTATTTAAGGGAATTAAGAAACTGTTTTAGAGTTACATGTTTGAGCCACGCTTTCTTCTTACCTTTGGTCCCTGGATTCCTTTAGTTCCTGGAGGACCAGGAGGGCCACCAGGTCCAGTTTGACCTTTAGGACCTGGAGAGCCTATGACCCCCATCTTCCCCATTGTACCCTAAAATCGCAGTGAAATATACTCAGAAATTTCTAGAATCACACTATAATAGCAACAGCATACTATAGAAATGTAATTTTTGGAATTGAAATACGTCAGATGATCCGGTAAGATCATTTAGTCATTTATGGCACTTACTATTAAGTATTAAAACTGCATAAGAATGCTCTCTTACCAGTCTTACCACTTTCCCTCGTGATCCAGGCTCGCCTTTTACGCCTTTCATACCTCTGATGCCCTGGGAAACAAAGACAGTTATGCAGACACATTGCATGACTGTGTTTGCACACATGATATTAAATATGCTTGACCATATTTATTATGGCCACAGAGTGAAACAAATAATGAAATCTAACCACGTCTCCCCGAATGCCTGGAAGACCCAGCATACCCTTTTCACCAAGACTGCCCTGAATTATAGAAAAACCAACAGAGACAGTTAAAAACCAGTGAAATCTTTTAGCTGGACAGTTAACATGTGTGAAAGGTACAGTATACCTTTGCTCCAGGCGCTCCACCTTTACCTTCAGCACCTCTCTTGCCAGGTAATCCCTAAAAACAGACACATAACGTATAAATAACTTACATATCACTGAAACAACTAAACCTTTTTTTTCACATTCAGGCCTAAATTAAGTTATATATTTTAAATATGCTCCACAACATGTCACTGTTGCCTATCCACGGCACGTTATTAGGTCCACCTGTTCAAATGACACCTGCTGAAGTTCACACTGAGCATCAGAATGGGGAACAAAGGGGGTTTAAATGACTTTGAGAGCAGCTGGTGACTCAGACTGGCTGATCTGAGCCTTGTCCCCTTCAGTCCGGGTCGTAGCTCGAGCCCATGACATTGTGCTAGAGGTCAGCGGTGCATCAGGGGAGACTGTTTCGAGCCGATAGCAAGACAGCACTAACTTAAATAATCACTTGTTACAACAAGGTATGCAAAAGAGCATCTGTAAATGCAAATGGGCTACGGCAGCACGAGCTTACACCAGGTGACACTTCTAGAAGCTAAGAACTGGAAACTGAAGCTATAGTTTGCATGCGATCACCAAAATTGGACAGTAACTGAATTGAAATGAAGAAGAGTCACGTCATGGATGTCCAGCCAGCAGATCTGCTATCATGTTAATGTCAATATATGTTTCCAGCACCTTGGTGAATCTATGCTACAATCATAGCTGTTCTGAAAACAAAAGGGGGTTGATATTAGTACTTTAAGTGTACCTAATAATGTGTCCGGTGAGTGTGTGTGATTTAGTTAACATTTTTAACTCAAATTCAACACAAACACATCGAGGTGATACCAATATCGAACATTTAGTGCACATTTTAGCACACAGTCAGTATAATAATGGAAAGTTAATGTTAGGTAAAGTAAAACGTACAGCTGGTGACGGTCCAGTGGGTCCAGGAGGGCCCGTAGTACCAGGAGGACCCTGAAAGAAAAACAGATATAATGTTGTTCAGCAGCATTATAGTCAAACATGCATGTTCTGTAGAGACATAGACACAGCACATGTTGTTAACGTGACTGAAGCAAACAGAACCCTCAGGTACTAACAGCGAGTCCCTGGAGCCCTTTCTGGCCTTTCGTTCCTGCTGCCCCAGTTTGGCCTCCAGCTCCAAATGGCCCACGAGTGCCTGATAAAGCCCTGGGGCCTGGCTCACCCTGTCAGTAAATCATCATTATCACTACCAGGTTTTCACTCAGACATTTTGTTTACAGGCAACACCAGTTCTCAGGTTTTCTTCATCATTGTTTCTACATGTATGAGTTAAAACGACTGACCTTGAGTCCTGGGGGCCCCTGCTGTCCTCTATCTCCGGGTGCACCCCTGTACCCCTGAGAAAAACACATGTAGTAAAGACAAGGCAGAGGCGATGCACAGTCTTTCTTATATTTGCTCTTTTTGAATTAATATCCCTGTATGGAAGTCAGTGGTGTTACAGTAAACTATACTTTAGGATTACTACATACCCGTTTCCCTTGTGGCCCCTTCGGTCCCTGTGAACCTTGGTTTCCTCTTTCACCCTCAGACCCCTTTGGTCCTTTCTGCCCAGGAGGTCCTGTGTTTCCCATAACACCCTGAAATCACAGTTTTATAAGTAACACAATTTTCACGAATGCTGCAGTAAACTGATAGCAAAATTAACCTTTATTCTTCATTTTGGGATTGATATTGGACTCACAGATAAGCCTTTTTGGCCGGCTGGCCCTTCAAATCCTTTCTGTCCGTTTGGACCCTAAAGACAAGAACAACACTCAGTTTGTCCTGTTTCATGGGCTCATATTCCTGAAGTTACTCTAACAGTTATGATCTTCTAGGTCTTTCATTTTCCTTTGATTTTCTTTCTTTCTCTTGTATTATCTGTGCTTTCTGTACTCTTCGCATCTCTAGTTTTCTTACTTTAGGTTTTGTTAATTTTATGTTAAATGGAAATTGAAAACAGTTGAATCCATGACCAAGCTAATCAATCTACCTCCTCACCATCGAGACCAGCAACTCCCTCCTGCCCCACAGGTCCTCTGGATCCCTGAACACAGGACATGTAGAGACAAACAGAAGAAGAAGAACTGTCTTAAGTTACTTCAAATGACACAGCATTATTGACGTGCACTTGCATACAGCTTTTTCTGTATTTAAGTAGGCAATAAGATACTTAGAGAAGCTCAGAGGTTCACCTTATCTCCTTTTACATCGCCTGATCCAGATGGCCCCTGACTTCCATCTTTACCCTGCGTGTTAAGAAATTTAAGATAATAACAGGGAGATAATATAAAGAAACATCCTATCAAAAAAGGAAGACAGCTCCGTCTTAGTGAGCTCGCAGTTTGGTAGAGCAGCTTTTTCTACCAAATGTATTTTGAATTTTAATTTCAGGGGATGTATTTGCTTCATGTTCAGTATACCAAATACTGCATAAATAATTGTTCTATAATTTGATGCACAACAAAGAATAAAGCAAAGATTATAATTCAACGTTACTATTGGTACATCGAACTGCTCGGCATTAATGCCAAGGCATAATTTTAAAAAGCACTTTTCTGTCAGAGATATCTTGAAAATTAATAATATTAACAATATCTCATAAAAAACGGCGGCAAATTGCCTGTATTTGCCTGAACAACCATAATATTCAACCAAAAGTCGTCAAATTATAATGGTGACTCGGATCCATCTTCTCTTTTGAAAAGAGCAGGGTTAAAACCATGAAAATTAATCGTACATGCGCTGGCTTATCAAAGTTTTCGAATCAGTTCAAATGCGGTGTAAATAAACCCGACATCATCATCCTTCCAACAGGTCTGGTGACACCGGGCTCGACTTGGTCTGGTGACTGACCCAGAGAAACTAATTATGAGTTCATGGCAAACTGGAAAGAAAGAAAGTGCCTGTTCGCTCCCGAGTGTTTCTGCAGTCATCACAAGAGGACTGTTCATCCTGCAGTTAAGCAAAACTGCAGAGAGATTAGCATGAAGGCTTTGTGACCTTTCACGTGGCTGACAGTTGACTTGATGAACAAAGTGTGACTAATGATGTGTTCTGAGTCTGGGATTTTGGGTTTTTCTAGTTTTGTATTTTGGATTATTTTCCTTGTATCCCTGTTTATTCATGACTCTTTTATGTTTCCACATCTGGCTCCTTTGTGTTTATGATTTGTAACTTGTGTCAATTTAGTCTTGCATCCTTTTCAGTTGTGGCTCTCTTCCTGTTTTATTTTGGTGACTGTTCTTCTCTGTATCCTTTGTCTTGGTTAACGTCCTCCACAGTCATTATCTCAGGCTACGTTCACACCGCAGGTCTTGATGCTCAATTCCGATTTTTTGATCTAATCCGATTTTTTTGTCTGCTCGTTCACACTACAACTAAAATGCGACAGCAACGCGCTCTAGTGTGAACGCTCAAAGCGGCCCACATGCCCAAAAGAAGACGTCACACACAAGGCGCTCTGTTCAGACCCAGAGCAAACAGTGTTGTTTGACTGATGGACCTTAATATAAAGACTTCGGACTTTACGTTTCCCAATTTTTGCTTTAAGTTATTTTGTTATTTACATAATAATGTAAATAACCTAATAATGATCCTTATTGCTGCTTTAGAGGAGCGCTGCTTCAAAGGATAGCTGCAGATTATACAGAACAAATAAAATGTTCACGTTGTCTTCCCAACAGTTTCACTGGACGGCCAGGAAGCGTTCGCGATGTCTTCTCCGGCGCTGATAATTAGCGTCTGTCTTGTGTCAGTGACGTAAAAGACGGATTTAATGCGACATGACCATCAAACAGCAGTCGCTTTCTAAAACATCAGATATGTATCGGATTCAGGACCACATACGAAAGTGACCCAGATCGGATTTGAAAATATCGGGTTTGTGCCGTTCACGCTGTCACACCATGATCGGATATGAGTCGCATAGGGTCAAAAAAATCGGATTTGATGCGCTTTCGCCTGCAGTGTGAACGTAGCCTTAGTTAACCCCAGCTGTGTTCCTACCTGGTTTTTTATCTCCTCATTATGTAAAATGCCTGAGTTCTGTACACAGCCAACCTTGACAGTTATGTTGGACAGACTGACAGAGCTTCAGTTTGTGTATGAAATAAAACAATTAGGCTCCCAAACTTCTAATTATACTGAAAACAAAAGCAAAAAAAACCAAAACAAAACCTTACAGAGTAACCTGTAACTCCAGGAGGACCAACTGGGCCTTGTGGACCTTGACCGCCTGGAAGACCACGGGACCCAACTTCACCCCATGGTCCAATGTTGCCGTGGATACCCTGTTGGATTAAAGTATGTTTAAAAAACAGAGAAAAAAGTTCATAGACTAAAAATATTTCTTGGTTTTATACAATCTGATTGAAGTCTGTTAGTTAAATACTCAAAGACGTTCACATGCTGTGTGTAGAAAACACACACAGCTGCAGTCATGTGAAAAACAAAGCCCACGCTCGGAGCTCGGAGTTTAAGAGTGAAGGTAGCAGCAAGCTGCTGCTCATCAAATGCACTTGATTAATCAAGTGTGACCATCTCTATAGAAGCAGATGTTGGTCTGGAGCATTCAGGTGTGTGCTAACAAATTAATGCCACAAATCTTTGGATTTTTTGAATGCAATACAAACAAATTGCAAGTACTACATATTAGACTCAGTTGGCATGTTGAATATTAAAGTTAATAACAGTCAAATTAGAAAATCACTAAACAAGTGTGGCTTATTTGGAAGAGTTGTTTTGCAAAGCTGCATCAGGACAAACAATAAGCATTTTAGAACAATGACCAGATGATGTTTGGCCATTATGCACCACAAAACCAACCAGATCATATCAGCACAAAACGCTCATAAACAATGTCGGGCATGGTGCTGGAATGATGATGATGACGTGGGCTTATTTTGTAGCCACAGGACCTGAGCAGCTTGCAGTCTTTGAATCATTAACTCCTCTTTACACAAAAAAATTTCTAGAGTCAAATGTGAGGCCATCTGTCGAAAGCTTGGCCAACACTGGGTCCTGTAAGGGGACAATAATCACACAATAAGAACTATGGTGGGACCATTAGAGAGCTGTCCATAAACAAACTGTCACGCTTCTGGGACATTTTTAACCAGCATTTTCAGTTTCTTGTGTTTTGGTATTAAGGTTTGTTCTGATTCTCGAGTTGTGCTGTTTTGAATATTATTATCCTATGTTTCAGTTATATTCTGGTTAAGAGTCTGTGCCTGTCATGTTTCCTGTTTTACTTTGAAAGTCTGTGTCTCATGTCAGTGTGCCCAGTTTTGCTTCCCCTGTCTCGTTAAGTCTGATTTCTCCCTGCTGTGTCTCCCTCGTGTCTCTCATCCCCCTCAGTGTATTTAACCCCCGTGTTTCTCTTTGTCAGTGTCCCAATCACACGTCTGTGTGTTCTGTCTGCCAAGTTATTTTTGTACATTCAAGTTTAGTTTTCTCTCGTGTCCAGCAATAAAGCTGCCATCTTGAGTTTAAGTTTTGCTTCTGCGTTGAGTCTGCATTTTGGGTCCTTTGCTGCCTCCCTGCACACAGACCATGACACAAATGGTACCAAACCTCAATGAATTGAAGCGACCTTAAAATAAAGTTCAAGAGAAGTTGGACAAAATTCCTCCACGACACGAGAAACTGAAAATTATACAGAAAACTATTACTTCAAGTTACTACTGCTAAAGGTGGTGGCACGTTATCACAGGACTGCACCGAGTCCAATGAAAAACGTTCTTTTCCACACATCTGCCTTCATCTAATTCTCTAATTAACTCACAAACCAATGCTGACGTGTAGAAACTCAAACCGCTGACCAATCAGTGCGTCCGACCTCCTGGGCTACAGCATTCTCACATTCTCAAACATCAAGACATTTACCACAATACAATCAAAAGCATAAGTTGACCAAAAGAAAGTGTAAACAAAGGACTGGATGAACGTTTTGTATGGACAAATAATTAAAATGATCTTACAGGAGCGCCTCTGTATCCCTGTGGTCCAGGCATGCCCATCTCTCCCTGGAGAATGACAAGAACTTGACTTTAGTAAGAAGTTAGAGAAACACTTATAAATAATGAACAGGCGATAGTAGACAATAAAAGGGACTAATTCACTTACTCGGGGGCCTTGTATTCCTTTCGGTCCCTCCTCTCCTCTTGCACCCTTCACAGCACAAACGTTATCATAGCATATGAGGAGCTAAATAACTGAGTGACTGATAAACCTGCTACTTAGTAATGAAGATGTGAGGCTCATACCTTAAATCCTTTACTTCCTGTTAGTCCGCTGGGGCCTTGCTTACCTACAACCCCCTAAAGGAAACATCAGGATTGGATTTTTTGGTCTGGCTATAAAGAAAGTACCACAAATTCCAGAAAGTCTACATTCATATATCATCATTTGGGTTGAATTTTCAAGGCTTCATTATTTTCTTTCAACAAACACAGGAGTACTCTCCATACAGCTGCACAGTAACATACTCTCCTTCCTGGCTGTCCCGATGTCCCCTTCGTTCCTCTGCTGCCAGATTCTCCCTGGAAGTCGAATGACACAACGCTATGATCCTAACGTCACACAATTCACTGTGCTGAGTGATCACAGGACGCTGTTGTAAAACTTTAGATCCTCATCTTAATAAATAAATGAATTCATTTATTACAGTCACTCCCATAGTCTCCAAAAATACTAACCATGTTTCATGAAGCAAGAATTTAAAAATTGCCTTACACTCTTTCCTACAGGGCCTTGGAATCCAGGAGGTCCTGTTTTTCCAGGCATTCCCTGTGGAAATGAGAACATGAGATAATAACTTGTCCCACTCCAGGATAAGCAAATGCAGCTGTCATATAACAGGACGAGCTCACTTTAGGTCCTGGAGGTCCGACCGCTCCATTCACTCCATTTGCACCAACAGGTCCCTGAAGCAAAGATCATATTAGTTTAATATCTGTTACTGTTACTGCTCAAGTATCATTTCTGACAGATTAAATGTTAACTATTAACCTAAAGAAGAAAGGATCTGATTCTGGAACACTTAACCCATTTTGTTCTGTAGGAATAACAAACCCATAACAATAAATACATAAAAAGAAAAATAATTCCCATTAATAAGGGAGGCTTCTGTTCCAAACACAGCACATGGTTAGTCTTACCGAGGCTCCACGACTGCCATCCTGCCCCTTGTGGCCCAGATGACCTTTAAATCCCTGAAAAATGAAAGAAATGTCTCCTTTTTTCTATTTGTTTTTTCTAGTGTGAATAAAAAAAAGGAGTTAAAATTTACCATATATTTGAAATCCATATAAATACAATACAATTTTATTTATATAGCACGTTTAAAACCAGGGGCTACACCAAAGTGCTTCACAGTAAGGAATAACGGTAAATGATTACACTGAACAGTAAGTCATTAAAACAAAGTAAAATAGAGAAAATAGAGAACAAACAAAAGCATAAGTAAGTAGAGATCAGAGATGATTATCCAGAGAAATGAGTATCTGCAAAAACTCAAAATCTTAGCAAGTATATTTGTCTTATTTCTAGTCAAAATTATCTCATTACACTTAAAATAAGACAAAATCAGCTACAAAGCAACTTTCCAGTAAGATTCAGGAACTTGTTTTAAGACAGTGAATCTTGAAACTAGAGAAAAACTAGAGAATTTTCAGTTGTTTCGTTGGCAGATTTTTTCACTGAATACAAGATATTTTACCTTGAAATAAGTGAAAAAATCTGCCAATGAAACAAGTTCCTGAATCTTACTGGAAAGTTGCTTTGTAGCTGACCAGATGATCGTAAAGAACGGCTGGGAGTATAGAGACTGAGGAGGTATATAAATAGTGCCATCATCTGGATAGTAGCTTTAGCAGATGTCATGTGTGGTGGATAGATCAATTCTGTTTTAAAGCTATAAACATGTGTTTCTCTAATGTTTACAGGTAAAGCATGGTCACCTTCAGGCCTTTTGAACCCGGCATCCCCGGGACTCCAATCTTCCCCTAAACAGATGGGGTACACAATCAGGTACAAACACAGTGTGAACTCTTTGACATGCCTCTGTTTAATGCAATAGTAAGAGCTTTTTCAATGCACTGATTGGTCGGTGCCTTCAGTCACAGATGTAAAAAAAACAACAATTAACAGCGCAGTCATGCAAGTACAGAGTAAGAACTTTAACCATATAGGAACCTTTATACCAGGTTCTCCTTGAAGTCCCCTCTCTCCTGATGTCCCCATCTGTCCCTGCAATAACAAATAAATACATAAATAATACGAACAGTATCTATACTGAACATGTTGTCACTTATACTCACAACAGGACCAGGGATTCCAGAAAATCCCGCTCGACCTTCCCGACCCTTTGACAAGAAGAATGACTGTTAATGGTTAAGAAATGTTACAACACTGCTCCCTCTACAATACTACAGTTCACATATTTTTGGAAATATTAAAAGTAAGAAAAAGCTGAAAAACACCTCCTTTGCAATTTTATGTTGACTTTGCTTTTAAAATGTCTTTTAACCCTTTAAAGCCAGTCGGTGCGGGCACGCTCTGTTTTGCGTAACTATTTTTAAATCCCGGTAGCTCTGCAACCCCGTAAGCTAGTGCAATAATTTTTTTTTGCATATGAAGCCGGAGGAGTTGTACTTACATCTTATGCCATCAGCTTGTCCTCGGTCACAGTTTCCTTCCACATATAGCTTTGCAAAAACTGCATAAAAAGCACTTGTAGCAACAAAAACATAATATTCCAGAAACACCCAATGCCGATCCGATCAGCTGTTCATAACACTTCCTACGTCCATCAGCACTGCCCGAAACCGGAAGTGATGTCATTTTGCGGAAATGTAGTTTTTTACTATCAGGGCCTTATGAGCCTATACTGGTGTTTTTAAAAGTTATGTTTGACTTTATGACTTTCTGTGTCGTTTCTGGGATGCTTAGGACTCATATTGCACTGCTGGAAATAGTTTATTTTGATGCATATGCTGTTTCTTTTTGCAGATTTGCAGTATAATATTTATTTTCGTTTTTCCTGCAGTGTATAAAAATTGGTGTATTTCAAAAATAAAACTATGAAGACACTCAAAATAAATTTCCTGTGGTAGGAAACTATTTTGTGCAACTTTTTTGTATTTACAGTTTTGAGGGATAAGCCTCTTAAATTTCTCTAACTAGAAATATATGTTAAAAAACCAAAAACGATTTTCAATTTTTTTGTAGTTTATTGCACATTTTTGGAATTTATGTAATTACTATGCACTTAATGCAGACATATTATTAAAATTTGGGCTATAATGGTTGTATTGATGTATAGCAACTTGAAATGCTCCCAAAAATGGCGCTACAGCATGTAAAAATATAATATAAGCTCTGGCGGACTTGGTTCTATGGTCGGTCTTAAAGGGTTAAATACCAAGTTTGGCCTCTGATCTTTAAGGTCACACTGAGATATGCAGCATTCTGTCAAACTAAATTTCTGTGCAAATATATTGATGTATTTTAGTGCTGTCAGCCATAACTGCATTAACGCGTTAAAAAGCTAACCGCGCTAATGTGTTGACGCCATGCAGCCCCACGCACGGGGTGATCCGCGGTAAGTCGTTAACTGAGATTTGCCGCGTTAATGCGGTTATGGCGTTAACGTCAATTTAACGAGATTAACGCTGACAACACTAATTTATTTTATAGATATGAATTATTCAGACGCCTTACCTTATTGCCTCGAGATCCAGGACTTCCTTGAATACCAGCTGGTCCTCGGTTTCCCTACATCACATCATATTTGAGCAACAAAATTCACTTTTCAGCAAAGAAAAAGAGTCAAGATAAACAGATTCAACTATTTGCTCAAACTCACCTTGGAGCCATCTTTTCCCTGCTTCCCTGGCTCTCCCATGATGCCATCAAAGCCCTACAACATTGGATGAAGATATGAAATAAGATCTGATATTACAGAAGCTTTAGCATCATAAGTGAGCATGTTTTTTAAAATATATATTTATTTTTTACACTCACAGCAGGTCCAGGAAGTCCTGGTAGCCCTGCATGTCCTCCAAGTCCCTCAAGTCCCGTTGGCCCTGCGTGCCCCTTTGATCCCGGTTTACCTGGAGGTCCACGAGGACCCTGAACAAACAAAACAAGCTGATTCACTGATCTGATCAGTTAACCAACCACAGACCGGACAGATGGACAAGAAAATTACCTGGGCTCCCTTGAATCCTGGATCCCCCTTCTCACCTCTCCTGGATTTGACACCCTGGTGGTGACAGAAACACATAAGTAAACAGAAAACAACAGCTCAGGAGACCAAAAGGGAACATCAATTAATGTCATGCATTATAAAGGTTGGAACCATTTTAGCAAGAGTGAGAAATTAAATTCTTTTAAGTAATCTTACGGGATCACCTGAGGATCCAGGCTTTCCTGGATTCCCACTGGCTCCCTAAAATAAGGGGACATTGCTCAGGTAAACTCACTACAGCATAGACAAACGCTGCACAGCACACTTACTCTTTAGTCTAATTATCTTACGTTTAGTCCAGGTGGTCCAGGTTGACCTACTTCCCCTTCATCTCCTGGATCACCCTGGTGAAATGTAAAAAACAGAAAATTCAAACGGCAGTGACCCGAACTGGTAACTGCGTACGTTCACAAACCAGTTTGACATTTTATGTCTTCAAGTATACTCACAGTGCTACCTTTAGGACCTGGAGGTCCATTAGGGCCTGGGTTTCCCTGTGAGGTCATTGATCAAAGTGTTTTACTCACAATTAATTTTTCAACATGTGATAAAGAACTTTTTTTTTTTACTCCTAAAAAGATTTACTCAGGTTACATTAGGTTTATCTTCCTACTCTCGTTTTTAATCAATATTATCTCATTTTCACCTTCCTTTGTTCACAAACTACACGTGACCAACCAAAAACGTGCAACTTTCATTTACCAAACGCTGAATAACGTGTTGGTTGTTTCACACGTGATCATTTCATGCTATACAAAAGCTTTACTAATACCTGAGGGCCACGAACACCAGGAAACCCGACTGTTCCATCCGGACCGGGCTCTCCCTAAAGCAATGCACGTATGTATATTTTGGACATTTACTGAGGTAAGTGACAACGTCTGCTAGAAAGGGAGCAAATATAGGTGTTTTCTCACCTGTGACCCAGCTGCTCCTCTGGGGCCCATTTCACCCTGATGACCCTGACAGTTTAAATAATTGCTCTATAAATGTCTTTAAAAAACAAGCAAACACCACTTTGAGTTTGTTTACTTTACTTACTGTTGGTCCTGTAATTCCTCGGACACCTTTTCCTCCTCCGGGACCCATTTTGCCCTGAAAAGAAGGCAGATTAATAGATGCTCATTAATAGTATCTCATGTTTAATTAAAAATAATTTTCAGTGTGATGGTTTTGTGGGAGGATATAACTTACTGGAGGGCCTCTCGGACCACAGAAGCCTAAATCCCCAGTTTGTCCCTGAAAACAATGAAAAGCAACAATGAATGCAAAGTAGAAACAGTAGAAACACCAACACAGATCATTTTTTCTATCTGTTTGTGTGACACTGACCGAAGGCCCTGACGGTCCTGGGAAACCGGGAGGACCTCTTGCTCCGGACGTGCCCTGTAAACATTGGACTTTTCAGATGTAGCTTTAAAATGTACATAATTTGAGAGCAATAATTAATTTAAGTCATCTGTTTTACAAATATTAAGTAATAAAAAGCAACTTTTTGAATGTGCTGGGAATGGAGCTGGTCATCTGAGCTTACTATGTAGCCAGGAAGCCCAGCGTGGCCTCTGACTCCTTTATTTCCCTGTAGGCACAAAGACACGGATCAGAATCCCGTGCAGCCCTCCTGCAAAACGACAGCACTTCTACAGATGACTCATCTGACCTTGTCTCCTTTCTGTCCTCTGGGTCCCTGTGACCCCGCTTCGCCCTGATAACCCTGCAGGCAGAGAAAATGTTTGACTTTTAATATAAATCTTTGACTCTTTAACATATACAGTTATAATAGTATGAGCAAGCTGCACAAATAAGTGGCTGTCGCTCACTGGCCAAATCATTAGATACAGATTTCTAGTGGTTTCATGGTGCTGGGTCATTTTGACTCAGCAGTTTTAGTTTCATGTGTTTCGGTGTTTTTTTCTGTATTATATTCTTTTTTGATTCTTTAGTTTTCCTGTTTTGAACATTGTAATCCAAATTTTCAGTGTTATTCTGGTTAAGAGTTTTGTTCTTAGGTTTAGTTCAGCGTCTAGTCTGTGCTTGTCATGTTTCCTGTTTTACTTTGAAGGTCCGTGTCTCATGTCAGCGTGTCCAGCGTTTCTCTCCCCTGTGTTGTCCTTATATTTTCATTCGAGTCAGCTGTGTCCTCACGTGTCTCCACCTCTCCTGATCACCTCATGTGTGTATTTAAGTCCTCCGTCTCCCTTTGTTCATTTGTTCAAGAGCTCATATTGCCCCAGCTCTTCAGCAGCTTCACTGGTTGCCCGGAGAAGCCAGGATAAACTTTAAAGTCTTACTTCTCGCACACAAGTGTATCCATAAATCTGCTCCTTCCTATTTGTGTGACCTGCTTCATATCACCACTGTTTCCCGCCCTCGTCTCACCACTGTGGGGATCAGAGCCTTCAGTCGCTCCGCTCCTCGGCTCTGGAACTCTCTTCCTCCAGCTGTTGTGGCCGTTTTTGTTGAATGTTTATAAAACGCAATTTGTATTCATTTTTGTTTTTTCTTTAAAGTTGTAGGAATATGCTGACCTAGTTTTGTTATGTAAATTTGTAATTCATTTTATTGGAAAAGTTTTTTGGAAAGTGATTGGTTTATTGGCTTATGGACCCTCCCATTAATCAGGGGATTAAGAGCATCCTGGGGGGGTAAAGATGGTTTTTGTTTGCCAAACGTCTGATGGGAAGACGAAAAATGATTTTTTTGACCACTTTTGAAGTTGTTAAAGCAAATTAAGTTAACTTTCGTTTAATTTTAAGTTTTAAGAAGTTATTTGGTTGATTTTTGTTTATAATTTTCCACGAAATAAACGGCAGATGATTTTTAAACAATGGAGTCAGAAGTGCGTTCTAAAACAAACCTCCCGTTGCCACCCACGGCCTTTTCTTGGACTTTTTTGGCGTTTGGAACATAAAAGGCCGTGACACCAGCCATAAGAAATATAAACTCTCTTCCAGTATTTAAGTCACAGCTCAAAACACATCTGTTCAAACTGGCTTATTCACTTTAGTGCCGATTTTATCTGTTGTCAAGTTCTGCTTTGCAATTTTAACTTATTTTATGTATTTTATGACTATTGCTCCTTTTATTAATTTTGTTCTTTTGTAAGGTGACCTTGGGTTTTTGAAAGGCGCCCTCAAATAAAATGTATTATTATTACTATTATTATTACTATTGCCGCGTCGTGCCAGCTGTTTTGGCCACTTTGTTTCAGCCATAATAAAAGCTCGCCTTTCGTTTAAAGTTCGGCTCCGTCTTCTCGCCCGTGTCTGCTGCTGGATCCACCTCACTCAGTCCACTCGGTCCGTGACAGGTTCCCCTTTTGCCTTCAGAACTGCTTTAAATCTTCATGGCAGAGATTCAATACTGTATGTGAAACATTCCTCAGAGATTTGGGTTCTTACTCAGCATCACACAGTTTATGAAAATGCGATGAATGCACATCCACGATGTGAATCTCTCGTTCTACCACATCTCAAAGGTGCTCTGTTGGATATAGACCTCGTGACTGTGAAAGCCATTTCATTACATCGATGTCCAAGAAAACAGTTTGAGGTGATTTGAACTTTGTGATGGCGAGTCAGCAAGGGCTGGGCATGGTCAACAACAAGACTCGGGCAGGCTGTGGCACTCAAACGATGCTCAGTTGGTGCTGAGGGGACCAGGTGAGCCAACAACATTATACTGAACTGTTGATACAAGGCAGGACGGATCCATGCTTTCTACCATCTGATAGGTGAGACTCATCAGACCAGCTGACAGTAATGGCAGCCTCTGTGGTCTTTTTCTGTAGCCCGTCTCTCTTGTCCATCCAGAGAGGTCTCCTGCGTACCTCAGGCCTAATAAGTAGTTATCTGAATTACTGCTGCCTTCCTATCAGCTCTGTGTAAAGACTAGTGATGGTTGATCAGGCGTTTCTGAAATACACAGACCAGCCTGTCTGGCACCAACAACCCCCCATACACTCAAATAGCCTTTCTTCCTGATTCTGAAGCTCAGTTTGAACTTCAGCAGGTCATCTTGACCATGTTTACGTTCTTAAATACACTGAGTTGCTGCAATGTGATTGGCTGATTAGATATTTGCCTTTAACAGTCAGTTGAACAGGTGTATCTAATAAAAAGGCCAGAGAATGTATGCTGTCTATGCACGTGCATGCTAAAGCCTCCATAGTTATAATCCTGATAACATTATAAGTTCAGGACAATCTTACCCACTCACCCAGCTCCCCTTTGCTGCCCTGCTCTCCTGTGTAGCCTTTGGGACCCTGTAAGGACAACTAAGGAGTTAATTCCCCAGGCACCAGTATGACTAACTTAAATCCATACATGGAAACTAAAAAGAAATAAATACATGTTTTCCAGGAGATTTACCTGCTCTCCAGGTAAACCTGAAGGGCCCGGGTCAGCATTGTGTCCTGGGGTCCCGTCTCTTCCAGGTCGGCCCGGGGGACCCAGGATACCCTGTGGACCAGGACTGCCCTGGAGTACAACGCAACATGTAAAGTAGGTAGAAGAATAATCACGAGACATTACAGAGCAGATTTACAGACAATAGTAGTAATATCTTTCCTCTCTATTCAATATAAATTTGCTTCTACCCAGAATTCCTATTACTACTAAAATATATCCAGGAAATATTAAAACCTCTGTCCTGACCAACCACAACAAGCCAGCATCCACTTAAGCATCATTTTAATGTCTTAATCCACCATAATATCGCTAGAATAATATACAAGTTATCACCCTACTGATCGTCCTAATCACGCTAAAAAACATTTGATATTTACATAGTCAGCTGCTTTGCAATAAAGCATTAATCATCTCATTTTGCAATATGTGCGTGAACCTTAGCATGTTCTTTGCCTTACACTTAATTTTAGTTGTCATGATGTGAGCCCCATGATCCTGCACTCAAGTAATCAGATGCAAAAAAACAAGTCAGAGAAACGTACGATGATTCCTTGAACTCCTTTAGGTCCTTGCTTTCCAGGAATTCCAGGTAGTCCCTGGAGAAAAAGTAACCACTGGAGTCTAGTTACAGTCCTTTATTTGTATCGTCAGGTAAAACTTTCAAGTTGAATTTAGCCATGATGTCTTTGTCTACTTACAATTGGTCCATCATCTCCAGGAGGTCCGGGAGGACCCGGAGGCCCTTTAAGTCTCTGAGAACAAAAACACACAGTGTTACATCTCAGGCACAACATGTCTTATTATAACATTAAAATGAAAATGTGCAAAGAACAATTTTTTGATTAACCTAAAAAATAATCTTCTCAGAGTACCAAAGTTCAGCTGCTATAAGAAAGGAGTTACTGTAAAAAGTCATTTTAGGTGCAATCATGTTATAAAACAAACGCCTACCGGCCACGAGGACACCAGCTTTTTGTAAATTTGCTTTTTCTGCAAGAAAACAGTGAAGAATGGATTTTTAAAATCATGATTACTGAGCGTTCACACACAGAAAGAAAAGCTTATTCATACTTACCCTGACAAAAACAAACTTTAAAAATAATATCACAGCAGTGGTAACTATAAGCTCTGAAACAATTAACGATTTAAATTGTCACAGTTATAAGAACGCATCCGTCAGCAGTGAAAGTGGACAAACATGTGATATAATGAAACACAAGCAGACACTGAAAAATTAAAGATCCAATAACATTAAAACTGCTTATATATCGTAGTCAGTACAAATGACACAAGTCAGTCTCTTCTAGATCACACATGAAATGATTCAGTGGATCCAGAAGGATCACGTTTGTATTTCCCTGTCTCTCAGTTAATCTGATTTCACTTATTTCAGTTCTCTATATATTTGTCAAGCAAAAGTATCTTATAATGTTAAAAAAAATTCTAAAAAAATGACACATTTAAGAAATAAATATTTAAACAATTTTACTAAAACTAACACTTCTTACATTTGCTAAGCAGAAGAATGTACATCTCCTGTTTTTATTAAATATGCTCAGTCTTGGAACATGTCTGTTAAAATAGTTTTCATTTCATCAAACACAGCAGCAGCTCACCTTGAAAGCCTCCCACTCTTCTTCAGAAGTTTTAAACACAACAATAGCCGGCATCCCAGCGGGACCAACAGGGCCTCTGTATCCAGTCTGCCCGGTCCTGCCCATCACGCCTGGGTATCCCTTAGAAGACAAACCCCCCCAAAACAAAACCAAGAACAAGAACAAGAATTTGACATTTTACTTAAAGTTTATTAAAGATTCATGAAGACAATTTACCACCAAGAAAAATACAAACACGTGAATGTGAAAAGAAACCAACAAATCTACGCCTCTAAAAAACTAAAAAAGAAGATTAACACAATTGTAAGCCATGCTTCCGAGCTCATTGCAATATCTATTTATGAACAAGTGCTTAAATTACACCAAGATGAATTTTATTAAGTTTAATTTAACACTCACTTTATCTCCCTTATGTCCCGGTAGACCAGGTAAACCGTGCAATCCCTGAAACAAACAGTAGAGCTGAGTCATTGGATCATGTGAACCCAAAATTATTTTAACTAAGATTACTACAAAGTGAACATGATGGGTAAAACTGGAATTTCTTTTAAATACACACTCATTATGAATTTGATGTGTCGCACTAGTTTTTGACTTATCACACGTTTTTACACATCTGGAGCAGATGCAGGTATTTTATCTTCTGCATGGGAGCTTTTAATGTGAAGCCATGCTATTTTAATAGGTGTAGAATATTGTATTCAATTGGCTTTCTGAGATACGCAAGACCTTTAGTGAAGAGAATGATGTCTGGATGGTTCCTCCTGAAGGAGGTACCAAAGATGCTTTTGGGATCTTTGTGCAAACAACCTCTGAAACATGCGCTGCAGCCCCAAACAAATCTCGGAAGCTGGCTTTTAAGCTGCCGACGAGCCCGACGGTCCATCGTCTCAAGCAGTTGGCTTCCATGAGTTTCACTAGTAATTGAATTTTTGTGATGCCTCATACCACAGGCAGTTTCTCCCGTACTGTTTCTCAAGATTCTCCAAAACTTTATATTATATTATGCACTAAAGATGAAATTTGGCATTTTGACAGAATATTAAAACCGTCTCCATATTTACCTCACAAAGACTCTCTACAGTGTTGCCAGTTAGCTTAAGTAGTTGCAAGTTATTACTTTCTTTTGTTTTTCTCCAAATGCCTGTGTTAAAACTGCTTTCATGTAACCTGCTCCTCCATCTACATGCAGGTAGAAAGGCTTATCATAGTCAGGCAATGCTAAAACTGTATTTGTCTGTAATGCTAGTTTTAAGTTACTGTCTTCTTCTTCTTTGTAGATGCAACACTACATTTTTATTTAAGGCATTTTAGGTCATTTCTAGTTTTTTCAAAGAATTCACACATCTCACACATCTTACATATTTCAAACTTTGAAGTTAGGATTTAAAAAACTTCTTTATTTGAACTTTTCCCACAAGGTTCCACTCTTCATAGCAGCTTCATATAAAGTATGCAGCAGGCTTTTAATCTCAATGTGGATGCACTGCTCACAGCTCTAAAACTAGACATTAGTAAATCACATGCCTAATCATTATGTGTCACTGTGAGCCACAAGTATGATCACAAATGTGTTTTTCAAACCAACAAAAAAACAAAAACAAGTCGCTGATGGCATGAACGCTTTACACACATGAGTCAGGACACAAAAGAAAAAAGCTGCTGCCAGAAACAAATCAGAAGTGTGAGGAAAAAACTGAGCTCACAGACAGCTGCATGTGTGAGCTTTAATAGCATGCAGCAAAATGTGTAACTTGCTCATTAGCTTAGCAGTGTCCACATATTTAATTCAGCTTCTCAATCCTGTAGCTTTAGCTGTTGTCTACAGGGTTTAGCTTATTAGTTGTTAGTATAGGTTTGCTCTATATCTCAGCAAAGTCTCATCTAGGATGACAGGTTTTCAAGCAGGTCAAGTGCCTCTATGCACTTAATTAGTTTAGATATTTTCTTTATTTCCTTCATCTCATATGTCTTGTACTGAACTTGAGCAAACCTTAAGCTTGATGCAGACTACTTCTAACAATTATCCACCTCACATCATAACTGACTGAGGTGCCTCTTCATATTAATATTATTCATTATTAATGTTATTATCTTTATTTATTTATTATATATATATATATATATATATATTATATATATATATATATATTATATATATATATATTATATATATATATATATATATATTATATATATATATATTTTTTTATATAACAGCAATGGTATATTACAATATTTTATTTATATTTTATTTTGTATCCATCAAGGGCTGCGGGTGATCTGCAGTTTCACCCTTTCCCAAGCTGGAGACATTTTCCTTTTCACACACTTTCCTTGGCTGAACAATGACACAACCTTAATATACCTTATGCATCTCTCTATTTCATTTAATATGTCTTCGTGTGAATTATCTGCTTTCATTCATTCTATTCATTCTGGGCATGGTACGTCATCCCAACTATGTTTCATTGTTAATACCAGTTTACAGGTTGTTATCCTTGCTATTATTAGTTTGAATACATTAGAGATAATTTTGGGTGGCTGTAGCTCAGGTGGCAGAGCAGGTCAGCCACTAATCAGAAGGTCGGTGGTTCGATCCCAGGCTGCCTCCTGCTGCATGCCAAATATCCTTGGGCAAGATACTAACCCCGTGTTTGCCTCCTGGTGGTGGTCAGAGGGCCCGGTGGCGCCAGTGTCCGGCAGCCTCGCCTCTGTCAGTGCGCCCCAGGGCGGCTGTGGCTACAATGTAGCTGCCATCACCAGTGTGTGAATGTGTGTGTGACTGAATGTAGTGTGAAGCGCTTTGGGTCCTTAGGGACTAGAAAAGCGCTATACAAATGCAGGCCATTTACCATTTAGAGATAATTATCTCTAATTTAATTTAGCCTTTTGTTTATTCCACTTTATTCCTCTTGTATTTATATGTATTCAGTTGGGTCTGTATCCAGCCCTTTTTAAACTTCTACTTTGATCTCTAATTTTTCACTTGGTGAGGGATTATTATGATCTTCCTGATATGGATTATTTATACAAGCTGGTTACATGTGTGTACAAAGTTATTCCAAGAACTCAAAGCTGAGGTTCCCCTTTTCTACATCTGTATGTTCTCAGGAAAGAGGAAGCTGTTAGTTGCTAAAATAAGTTTATCACTCAAAAGTTGTTATATGGCTACATTTCATGTAGCTGATCGCACTATGTACAATTTTCTTTTAACAAAACTATACTTTAAACGATGACACACTGAACATGAGTGTAACTGGGGGTGTGTTATGTACAATAAACCAAATATATATTTGTTGGGGAAAAGGAAAAAGGTGTAGTGTAGCTGATGACCTTACAAATACGCCTGAGGGTTACAGTGCCACAGTTTAGCCAGAGGAGGGAGCCAGTGCATCTCACTGGAGAGACTAACCCCCCTCCCCTACACACACACACACGGTTTTCTAGGTGCAAGAACTGACACAGATATATGCTGCCATCGTAGTCATCAAATCAGCTTTGTGCAAATTCAATTTCATCCAAGGACACGGCCGTAAATAAGCCGAGAATATCAGACAAATGTGATTAAAATTTCCTGTGTGCTTTGTTTATAATTTCATTAAAACTCTGAATCAATGTGAATGAATCTTTGTTTATAGTACCAAGACCCACAAAGGTAAAAATAGCTACAGTAGTGAAATCAAGTCTTATTCAAACATAGTTACTGCAAAGCATGAACAAATTCCTACCCTTTGACCTCTGATCCCAGGTGTTTGACGTCTGACTGTGTTTGTAGGAGGCGGATTCGCTGCTCTGTCAGTCTGCTGTGGAGGTTCAGTCTCTGACTGGATGCTGAAGCCTACGGTGCTAAACTGGGAGATCAAATCAGGCGAGGGATGACTGTAAAACCTGTCACCGTCTGCATGCCCTTCCTCCACCTCTGGATCTGTTTCATTTTCATCTGTCTCCGTCCCATTAACTCCATCTCCACCTTGAAACGGGATTGCTTTTCCTGTGGGTGAAACAGTCTCAAACGTGTCTTCCATTGCCTCCTTTTCTATTTCCTCACTGGCTGAAACATTACTCATCTCAGTTTCTGTGACCCTGGGACTCAGAGCTCCTCCACTTTGTAGTGTGGGGGTTACAACCGTAGCTGTTCTGAAGTCTTTAAAGGAGGGAATAGCGACTACTGGGACTGGACTGGTAACCACTGATGACAAAGCCTGTTGTCTAATTTTGCCTGTTTCCACTTTTTCTGGTAAAGGGTCCACAGTGGAAGCAACAGATTCTGTGGTGAATCCTGAAGCAGGAATAGATGAAACCGTCCCTGGTTTTGTTTCTGTATGAGTTCCTGATGAGGCAGCTGCAGCTGTGGCGTCCTCAGACTGAATGTTAGGGCTGGCAACTGTCATCTCGGCAGTTTGTGCTTCTGAGCTCCCCGTCCCAGTTATGTTAAGATGCGACTTGGAAAGCTGCTCATTTCCAGTCGAAGAGCGAGGCCTCGGTTCCGGCTTTGGCTCGTCTGCTTCTCTGTTGGTTGAACTTGTAGTATTTGTATCTAGATCTGCATGATTGTTCAATACTTTGGCGTTTCCATCACGTATGGGAGGATCAGGATGCGACTTCAAAGGGGAAGCGCTGCTTACTGGATCCAGCCTTGGCGTCACCTCAGTGTGACCAGCCTGCGAAGTCGAGCTTTGAGGGGAATTTTCTGAACTGGGTGATACTCTGACTCCAGGCTGAAGGTTTGTCTCATCTACAGATCCAGCCTGCAGGCAAATCTGACCACAGTGAAGATATTTCACATTTTAGTCCATTTTCAACCATCTTGCAGTTTTCATTTTGCTAAACATTTGATTAAAGCATTTGATGCCTAAATGACATTCCTGAGTAAACTGCTTCTCGTGGATTCACACACAAGTCCAAAGCACAGTTACTCATCGCGCAGACAAACGCTCCCTCTGTGGCTTCCCCCAGACACACCGGCCAATACAAACACAGACTGTACTATGGAAAAATGTTATTAAATGTCATAGATTCACACTTATTTGTTAACAGAAAAGCAAACAGGGCAGCACAGTGTGGCCTGATGAACTTAAAGCGTGAAGCTGTAGGGCTGAGGAGAGATTACTAAAGGGTGTACACACTATCAGATAATGCTACTGCGTGGGTGTGCACCAGCTAATCCTAGCAGATATCTTCAGCTTTGTCGTGTAGAGATTACTGACCCTGTAACTTATTCCAGCTTTGAAAGCCTGCAGCTTAGGCTGGCATCTAAATCAAATCTGTATAACTGTTAGTAGCTCTTGATTACTTTAAGAAAGTTAAAGCATAGAAACTATTTATGCTACACTCCACATAACACAGACATCATCCGTAAAAGGAACAAAAAGGAACACATATATATTAGGATGAGCAGCAGCAACAACTGATCTAGTGTGTTTTAGACACCGTAACGATCTCTGATAACAGGAAAAATAAAACGCTGTCAGAAATCAAACGATGTGTTTGTTTTTGTTGACTGTCACAGCGTTGTGTGTCTTAGACATGAGCACATGATGCTCTCATCTCCACGGCGATGCTCAGCTGCTGAAGGCAGAGGTTTGCCCAACTATAACTACTACTTGCTTAATCCTGACCCCAGATTCAACCTTAAACCAAGTCTTTGCCATAAAATGTTATGATTCACAGAAGTCGATGCATGTTAAACACATATAAATACCAGAGGAAAAACCTCACTTATACTTTAAAAAGGTGAATTCTGTTTTTATTGTGGTGGACATCGACATCTGCATACCTCACTTGTCTTCACTTATTTATTTATTTATCTTCCATTAATTTTTAATCCTTATTTATCTTTATTTATCTTGTTCTTTTAAACTAACGTGGTATTTGTGTACGGACAGCAAAGGAAGAATTTCATTGCTCAGAGAAATGTCATTTCTTCTGTACATATGACAATAAACGCTGCTCATCATGCTACATGGTCTCAGCTGTGGCCACACGGGGATGCCAGAATCAGCAACATTAATATCTCACACAAACAGACTTCAGATGTTTTACTACATTTACCATTCAGTGGTGCCTTAGTTTTTACTGTATTTAGCATATTATGACATAATATTCGATTATTATTATGTCGTCTGACTGTCCTGCAGATGACATAATGCTTTTATTTTGTTGTTGCTCTTTCTGTATAGAAAAAGCAGACAAAGAAGGGTGTTTAAATCTCTCATAACCAAAGAAAAACCAGACAAAACCCAAAAATTATCTATGTGAACAATAAATATGTCAGGTAAAAATGACCAATAATCTATTCCTTTGTGAAAACATGCACCTGTCCTTCAGGCAGGTTTAGTACACTGACCTCTTCTGTCTGTGACTAATATGAAGGTCAAAACATTTTAAGGGGTGAAATTATTCTTTTGCAGAGAGAATATTTTATTTGCTATGTTGCTACAGTTGAAGTAAAAGTCCTCCACCATCGATGATTGTTTCATTTGCACATATAACAAGAGCCAATTACTTGAAACGTGTAAATAAAACAAAATTATTTAATTGCTACAGTTACTGAGAGAAACAGAAGAGGAGCAAAGGCAGGTGAAAACAGTAAATGTAAGTAAAGTGATTCTTGGTGTAGATCAGTGAGAAATCTACAGCGATCTGGTTTTTCCTTTACATTTCAGAGTCTTGTACCTTTACTCTTAACCTAAACAGAAATAATTACACTTTCTGCTTCTACTACTAGTTGACAGTCCACTGGAAAAATTAAACAGAAGTATATCAGCAGTATTTTTCAGAGATAAAAGTACTTCAGTGCAGCCAGACTTACGTAGCTCAGTAGCAGCAGCAGCACAGAAGAGCCCTGCATGGCTTCTGGTAACATCCGGACTCCTCAGTCTGAACTGTGTGCCAGCGCTCCGGTCTGCCTGATAAACACCAGAGGATGCACCCCCCCCCTGGAGGCCCGAGCCAAGCACTGGCCCGGCTGTCCGTTTGTTTGAGGCTGTGGTCATTTGTTTGATAAAATCGAGGAACCAAACGAGACAGCTGAAGGCTCAGCATGAGAGAGATGTCTCATTTAAACATTGTGGCAGCACAAAATCACATGAACATATCCATCTGCTGGTGGACGCCAGTGTCTTTGATCTTCAGCAAGCTAGCAAGTGCCTCAGATCTCACAGTGTGAACAATGACAGACACTCGGGGGTGTTTTCGTCTAAGCTTGCTGCTGCACAGAAGGTGTAAGTCCTTTGTTTCTCATGTGGCAGAGACTGTCTGAGGTGAGACTTCACAGACAACACCACTGCACTGCGTTGGGCTTGGGATGAAGAATAAGACGACTACCTGGAGAATCACAGATTCACAAGCATAAGTGAGACCAGTGTTAAAAATTTACATTTTCTCTGCCATAAAGTTTATTTTTGGACACAAAAAGTAACAAAGACGACTTTTCTGTCATGCAATCGACCTATATGACCCCAGTCTGCCTAATTCACCATTGAACTTCACACTGATGCAACACCCCCATTCCCCCCACCTCAGTCTTCTTTGTCCAGGGTCAGAGGGGGAGGACTGTGGCCCAGGTGAGGAATGTGACATAAGGATAAAAAAGTGAGGGGCTGCTGCCTCAGAAGGGGATTTGTGACCACGGTTTGGGATTACAGTAAAGAGTATGTGGTGACGGAAAGCTCCTCCCAGCAGGATCAAGTTCAAAGTGTTGATCTGAGGTAACAGTCCAAGTACAGGATGAATTTTGGGAGGGACTGGAGCCTATCCAAGCTACCATAGGACGAGAGGTGGGGTACACCTGAGGCAGATCACCAATCTGAGGGCCAGCACAGACAGAAAGGCATCCCTCACACTTGCATTCACGCCTACAGCAATTTATAATCACCAGTCATCGAACCCGTCTAACGGCATGTGTGTGGGAGAAAGCTGCAGCGCCCGGAGAGAACCTACACAGACCCAGGACCGTGCTCCCCGATCCGTGCGACACGTGACGTGCTGCATGCATGCAGTCAATGCACACGCACAGTTTCCAGAAGAGTCCACAGATTTTAAGTCCATGGTTGTGACATCATAGTGAAACTAAACAGTGTCCTCACAGAGAGCTGCATCACGTGTTGATGTCAAGTATATCACAAAGCTGTCAGATTCACAGGGCATTAGTACTCGGTATGGAAACATTCAAGGTCAAGTTAAAGACCTTTGAGCTAAATCCTTGCAAGCTGCACATCATGGAAAATGAATCCATCCTAGATAAACAAGCCCACTGCAGTCAGGTATGACCTTGCGAAGTCTCTTCCGAGAACATGCGTAATCTGTTTATCTACTGAAGACGACAGCCTCTACTTAGTTTGCATGTTAATTTGTGAGTAGTTTTGTTCCATTAATGGGTTTCTGCCTCAGAGAAAACAAACAGTAGCTTATTACAGCTAAGCCAATTACTTTTCAGACTGACTGATGCGGTGATGCAAACAAAGGTTTTGCCCAGCAAAGGTAGTCCCAGTTAGATGTTTATTTTTTAAAAACACCACAAAACTTTATACCTGGAAGAAAATGTGTTTAACAAGTTTCTGTGTTGCATTTCACTGGTAATATTTACAGAAGGCTGAATGCAGCATCTAATATCCTCTGTAATAAGTGCTGACTGCTGGTCCAGGAGCAGCAGTATGTTCACCTCGGCAGACGTTTGATGGATTATTGATAAGGTGTCTGAATATCCAGCTCCCAGAATATGCGATGATAGAGCAGCAAATATGTTTTATACAACTAATATACAGCGAATGACTCACAAACCTACAGTGAACATAAAAATCAACCTTGATGAGGCTATAAAGGCTGATTTTAGTGAAACTATAAACTGGATGTGATGACTGTGTGAGGAGACTGACTGATGGCTGTTGAGTTGTGGGTCCGAGTCTGCTCACAAAACAAACTCGACCTCTCACCTCCGTCACTTAAAAGCCCCAGCCTGCTTAATCCTTCACACGTATTTATTTTGGGAATATATGTGAACAACAAAATAGAAACACAAAAAACAGCGTGGGTATTGAAAAAGGGAAATTTCAGGCCAAATCTGGATTTTATGAATGTGTTACTGGCGTAGATGATTCCCAACAAGACGGGTCAGTCGAGCTTCCAACTCGTGTATTTTGTTCATTGCACTTTCATGCTCTCTTACAAGAATTGCAGGTGTTTCACCTCCATTTAATAACAGTGATGGAAAAAAGGCATAACGAGAAAGTCAAAGGGTCGTGCATCCAAACCCAGTGGCCCCAGCTGTCTACTGGATTTAAACCAGCTTCTTCTTGCTGTGAGGCAACAGTGCTAACCACTGCTCGACAGAAATGGGCAGTAACGCGTTACCTGTAACGTTAACGAGTAAAGTAAGGGATTACTATTGCAAAAACGGTAATTAGATTACCGTTACTTTCCCGTAGGAACGCTGCGTTACTGCGTTACTAAAACCGTGATTTTTTGCGAGAATGTCTCAGACAGTGACGTAAGCGAGTGCGACGTTCGTGACAACAGCTGTGTGCAGATCAACAATGGATCACATATCGAGTGCAGAGAGAGTATGAGCGTGCAGCGTTTAAAGCGTGGAAGTACTGACCTTACTTTGAGTTTGATTCCATAAAAAGTGACAAAAACATAGTGTCCGCTGTGCGTGGGAAGAAAACTTCTTTTTACAGCGAAAAAACCCCTAAACTTCCAACAAGCACCGAGTAGCTACGACGTAATGGGAAACTCACAGAGAAACTCGCGGATTCTTCCACTGACCGCGGCACACCTGCACCAGGGTAAACCTCCGCCTACCCCACTCCTGCTTTACAGGTGAAAATAGAGCAACAGGACCGCTGAGTCTTTGACTTTATTTATTTTCTGCTGTGTTTTACTTGCATCTATTTGAAAGACTGAGTGTAAACACAAAAAATATTTTATTTTATGTGCTGGAATGTGCAGAAAATAGGTTTAAATGTTAAACTAATTTCTTCCAGTCAGAGAATGTTGCAGATAATTAAATGTTTGCTTGATGCATAAAGTTAAAAGATTAAAACTAATAAAACAAGTTTTAAAAAGAGACTTTTCCATTTGATTACATTTTGTATGATGGATTATGCAGAAAAAGTAGAATTGGGCTGAAAGATCTATCGCTTTATCACCTCTTCAGGTTGTAAATCGTGTTTTTAAAAAGTAACTAAGTAATTAATTACTTTTGAAAATAAGTAATCAGTAAAGTAACGGGATTACTTTTTGGGGGAAGTAATCGGTAATTAGTTACTGATTACTTTTTTCAAGTAACTTGACCAACACTGGTGCTCGATTTGGTTGCACGCAGCCAAATTCTTGGCAGTGACATCACTCAGTGAAGAAAAGTCAGGTGACCTCTTTTTAATTGTCCTTTGTGAAGCTCGTAGACAGGCATCATGAATAAAATAAAAATGTAAAGATTGCAATAAATTAAACATGGATTTATTTTGTACAGTTTATACTACATATTTACCAGAAAGCTTCTCTATCTAAGAAATCCAGGCTTGACAGGGAACTCTTTGGGTGAGTTTTCCCCAGGCACAGATTAGGCTCTTCTGTACAGACAGTAAGGTGAAGTCCTAGGCTGCACTGTACATGCTAAGCATGGCCTCATATACTACAGGTAATCTAACTGGTACACTGTATAACTCAAGTCTTGCAGTCAGCACACTTCAAAGGTGGTGTTGTTGCTAAATGACACCGTCTCTTCATCGCGACTTTACGTTCAGGTCGTCAGCGGGTGACTTTGACCCCTCAGATATATCCCGTTTTCACATTTCAAACTCAACATATTATAACAACACAACAACACGTGATATAAATATACATCTCATTTAGAGGGAACGACAAATCATCTATAATTTTGAAATGTTGCAGAGGGAATGCCGGGAATAAACATTTCTCTGCTTTGCTCTGTTTCATAATCACATTGTTGGCAAAATGAATCTCAGTTAACATCATGGGCACACTAAAACAAAAAGTAATCAGGTGTCTTTAAGACACGGCTCTCTCACCCATCTCTCGTTATCGCTGTCACCGTGATCATGCATGTGGAAATTACTAGAACTCTGAAGCTCGGAAAATACTGAAAAGCCTGCTTTTTGTTTGTTTTTTACTGACAGAAAGTGATGCGGTGGGAGCACAGAGACTAACCAAACAGTAGCTTTGATTGCTCTTTTGTTGAAGCATCCATGTTGCATCACATGTATGAAAGACATCAAATTCCCATCACTTCTGTCATTACACGAAAGAAGGCAACACGCCCTGAAGAGGACGCATCCCCGGCTCTATGTACAGGAGGAACATGGCTTTTGTCACATCTCTAACGCATCAGCAGTCGTTATTCAGCACAGACATGTGGAAACTGAACATCCATTTGGCTTCATGTAGTAACAACACCCAGGCTATCTGTCCTACGGATGGCTGTCCTCGTGCCAAGGATTTTGTGGTCCACAAACGGAGCAGATGGACACGATAGGATCTGTTCAGTTCTTACGTTAGTCATGATCTTACTATGTTGACTGACCCGTAGGGTAAAGAGTCACTTAAAGTCCTTCAGATTTCATCGGAGATCCCGAGTGAGTGTTTTTCTGCAGAGGATTTCAGAATTCAATGGTCTGGTATCCTGAGACAAAACCTCTCTTACTGTGTGATCTGCTCATCATTTGCACACACACAGCCCTGGACTATACTCCACCTTGATATACTGTTGCTTTGACATTGTGGCAAAAAAAATAACTCTGTTACAGCTGTTCAGTTCACTAAACATCTGGTACTTGATTTTCTGTATTGATTGATTAATGCCCATGAATCTTGTGGATAATCTGCTGTAAACAGGAACTGTTGGGAATGGCTGGCTGCCCGTTATAAACTTGCTAAAAACATCTTTTTGTTTCAATGCACAACAATGCACAGACTAACAGCGACCTCCCCAAATGACCTGAACATGAAACTAAAATACATTCATCTTATTACATGTTTACATGCTACCTCAAGCTTCACTTACAGAAAATGCACTTAAATCAGTGTCTTGGATTCAGCTAGAAGATTTCCACATCTCACCATATTTTGTTCAAATAACACTCAAACACAAAGTTGCGTGGGAAGGCTTGGCAACATGTGGGTTTGCCCGCAGTGAGCTACTAATGGTATTTTCAGTCTCTGCTGTTTTCGTGATTTGGCAAAAAAAATCTCTTTTAAGAGCGCACACACAGAAATTCACATCCGTGTGCACACATGTAGTCTCCTCCAGCTACAACAAACGGACACGAGGACACATGCAGACAGACACCAGCATCCAGATAAACAGCAGTGGGACTGAGTCCTGCTCGTAATGCTACTGGCGCTGAGAACATCGGGTTCTCGGGGCCGCTGTGGAGCTAAAGCGTTGTGGTGCCGCGTGGGCTGTTCTGAGGTGCCCTGTGCATCCTCTTCATCGTTCTCTCTGATTTTTGTTGTTTTTAGCAGCGATCATCCTCGTCTGTGTCGCTTAAGAGCTCGCTGGCGCCAGCTGGACTTGTCTGGCCCAAGTGCTTTCGGAAATGCCCATTAGGGACCTGCCAGGAGTGTCTGAGCTGAGGAGCCGAGCTTATGGCATTGGCCCGACCCAGGCTGGTGGCCACGGCAGTCTCAAAGGTAAGCGTCTCCTGCTTCTCACTTGCTTCGCCACTGCTTAGGTCCTCGTGGAACGGGAGGTAGGGCTCCGATATGTAACGATGAGGAGAGGGGTGGCTCGGTCCTGAAACGTGAACTCCGGATGACCCCTGGACTGCAGATAAAGGCCTGCTCTCCTTGTCAACCCTCAGTGAGGCCTCTGTGGGGCCAGCAGGAGTGTCCAGAGGCTGGCTCTGTCCCTCATTTGAGGCTGCGGCTGCTGCTGTTGTGGAAGAGGTTTGGGTTCGGCAGACGAGAGGAGAGTAGGAGATGTAAGGCCGTGGGCGAGAGGGAGTCTGGGGCAACTGGCGGCGATTACGAGGAGTACCAGACTCTGAGGCTGAGTGGGCAGGGCTGTCTGATGTGTTCACCTGCAAATAAATCAAGCACAATATTGAGTAAAAGACTTTGCCAGAGAAGGACTGTTGGTTCTCATCCAGCAGTAGAAAACAGATCCTGATCCTATTATATGACAGATCTGCACAGTGGCCGGGTCAGGAAAGACTGAAGCACCTGTTTCTGTAAGGTCTGTGTGCGTCCTTCGCTAGGTGAGCGGGACCTTCTCCTTTCGCACGAAGGGTCTCGACTCCGCTCCTCGGAGTTGCAGCGCGACACATCAGGGGACAGCAGGTGGCGGCGCTCCTTGGATCGCCCTCTCTCGTGACTGATTGTTTCTTTGTGGTTGATTCTAGGACCTGAGAGAACCAGATTAAAGTGCCTTTGAGTCTGTGGCACCAAGACTTTGCAACAGTCTCCACCTGCATTCAGCCTACGTACATCTATCATGCATGCCCCCTCCCCCCCACTGTCACTGCAGGGCTGTGTTCTCAGCTGTAGACCCTGTACACACAAGACTGTACACCAACACACCCCACCAACGTCTCATCTCTGATGGAGATGATGAGACAGGGTACAGGGCCGAGGTGGTGCTCAGAGAAAACCTGAAGCTTAACATCCTTAAAACAAAAGAACTCATAATGGACTTCAGGAGGCACAGACAGGTCCTCTGATTGCCATAAATGGAGAATGGGTGGAATCTGTCTCCACCTTCAGGTATCTGGGCACCCACGCCCTGGTAAAGAAGGCCCAGCAGCGACTGCACTTCCTTCACCCAGACCGGGAGCTGCTGCTTCCCTTCTACTACTCCTCAGTGGAGAGCAAGCTCTCCGACTGCCTGGGTGTTGGCAGTGAATATGGCAAATATAGAGATTATATAAATCAGGCATGGAATCAGGATTTTTTTCACTGAGTAACTTATTGAAACAAAGATGTAAACAGAAGAAGAAATGTCAGAAATTCTTTCAGCCTCTAACGAGATGTGGCTGTCGTTTAAGAAGAATTATTTACATATACATTTTATTGCTTTTGTGTTGTATTGCAGTACAAATATTTGCTCAAAATCACTCAGCGAAATATAAAGAATGAGAGGTGGCTCAAGACTTTTGCACAATAGTCTTCTTTTGACCAGTTTCCCCCCAAAACTTTACTCTGAGTCAGAATCAAACCACAGCAGCTGCTTCACGGTTGTAATTATGACCTCTGTAGCTCCTCTGTCGGGGCCTGTATGTGGCATCAGGGCTGATCCTCTCCAGAGAGTGCTGTTCCTGCCAGAGACCGTTCACACACTGGTCTCCGATGGTAGAGAAGGAGCGCTTCATCAGCCTACTGTCTGCAGACATCCCAGGCTATATACATGCAAAACAACCAGAAGACGCATTATTTAAGTAACCAGGAATGACACCAACGAGCACACAAACTCACTCTGGTGTCTGTAATAGTCATTTAAAATGTGCGGGCAAATTGTTTCTATTCACTGCTGTCAAGGAGCAAATACGATCATAATAAATGCGCCCTGTGTGGATTTTAATAGTTTATTGATTTTTAAAGCACCTACTAATATAAGATTTGTTACTGAATATAGGTTTGAATAAAGGTTATTGCTGTTTATTACCTGAGGATCAGCAGCCAGCCTGGGCATGGACGACGCTCTGATAGATGCTGTACGCTGAGGTGATTTCATTAGCGTTGGGTCCTGCCGGGCCTGCTGCAGCACTTGGTTATACTCTACCACCTCTGGGACCTGCACAAAGACCACAGAGGAGCAGGCTGAGCAAACCTTATACACTGCTTTTGCTCAGACTCGACATTCAAACATCGAATCAACCGCACTGTCATTCTGCTACGAGACCGCGCCGAAAGCTGAAAATCAACATTTTCTCAACCTTCATTGGAACAGATGATTTCGATTTCATAGTTGTTACCAGTGTGTGTAAATGATGATGGTGGTGAATGCGGTAGGGGTGGTAGGGCGAATGGTAATCATCTTCATCGTCTTCCTCTTTCTCCTCTCTGGGGCGGGACAGCGGTTGCAGGAACATCTCTTGGGGAGAGATCGGGCTGAGTGCCACAAAACCTCCTCTGGTACTAAGTGGATGCAGAAAAATATCATGGGTTTGCTTCAACAACCAGAATTTGTATTCTCTGCCATCATAAATAACTGAAAGCTAGTAACTTTTGGAGGAGATTAAAAGTTTAATATTTACAGAGCAGATCCAGCACTATGCCTTAGGAATGACAGGGATTTGGCGTTGCATAGGATTTCTTGTGGAAGAGAGGAAGCATCCATACGCTGGAACATTGGAGCGTGTTTCTACGAGGAGACAAAGAAACATATGGAAACAGGAACAGGTCACTGGGATAAACATACTAGGCTAAGAAACATGAAAATCAAAGGGCCTCCTAACAACACTGCTTATGACACATATGTCAACTATTTAAACAGCTGTTTTATGTGTTTTTATGCGGCTCAGTGCTGCTTTTAAAGCATTTTTTGAATGTCTGTAGGTTCTCGGTCATTTGGGTCATGATGGGTCGTGATAGTCTTAAGAGCCTGAGTTGAGTTCCAACTGAACTTCTCTTTAGCTTCTTCAAGACATTTCACCTCTGATCCAAGAGGCTTCTTCACTTATAAAAACTGATGAAGAGGCCCAGGCATTTAACTTCTGTAGGGTCGTCCTCATTTACCGTGAGAAGGTGAAAGTTGCAAAAGGTATAAGTGTGGTTCGTCCTGGTTACTGTTGGAAGGACTGATCTTGTGGCCATGTTGGCACGGTCCCTGCGAGTGGTTATGTTTTACGGTTCAGATTTTTGTGAAGCTGTATGCAGAGTGCTGTGATAGCACTGGAGTCTTGACCTTTATGTTTCATAAATCATATGTTTCATGTATATATCTATCCACTTAGCACTTTAATTCTTATTCTTATTCTTATTTTTATATTTTTATGACAGTATGTTGCACTGAAGCACCGCAGCAATTTCCTAATGTTGTAAACCTGCTCAACATCTGGCAATAAACCCTTTCTGATTTCTGATTTCTGATTTCTGATTTTAGGCCCTTTGCTGTGAAGCATTTCAGTTTTGGGATGTTACTGGGTTTTGGTTTCTGTGTTTAAAAGATCAAATAATCTCAAACTAGTTTCTCAAACAGGATAAATTCCTTGTACTCAAACGGTCTCCACAATCACTAGATTTCAATCCAGTAGAGCACCTTCACTGTGCTGTGGAACAAGAGATTCACACCAACTGTGCAAGTCCATCATGTCAACATGGACCAGAATCTCTGAGGAATGTTTGCAGCATCTGGAGCTGAAGTGCAACTCACTGCTGGAAAGATGCACCTAATAATAAAGTGACCAGTGAGTGTGTAATGTCTTTGTTGTAACATGTGTTTGCTCTCTTCCTCTGGTTTCCTGCGAGCGTGTGGATGTCTGCTTTGTGCTGAATGTGGACTTTTATTCTGCCTGCCTCACCTCCTGCATTTGGGCCTTTTACTCTGCAAACCACAGCACATGCAATTATATTTCGTCTGATTAAGTTAAGTTTTACTTTAATACTGGGCTTGGAGATGACGCACATTTAAAAATAATAACCCTAAGAGCCTAATTGAATATGTAACTATGGCACATTAACATCAGTGGCGGTTCAGCAAGATGAGCAATTTAAAAAAAAGCACCTGTTCCTCCAGCTGCTGTCGAAGCTTCTTGGCTTTGCTCTGCTTGTAATAGTCCATGATCATCATGGCAGCATAGATCTTACCTATGGTCATGTCACTGGCTGTAAAGGAGAAGGCAGAAAGCAGTGAGATATTATCCACCTCTATCAAACGGAAACTATTTTCCTGAAATAACGCCGGTGATGGCTCGTAGTGTAATGCAATATATTTTTTTACTGGTAAGTCATGATGTTGATTTTACCTTTGTGAATTGGAACCAGTAGGTCCAGCGTCTTCTGAGAGAGATGAGGCCAGATCACACTAATCTCCTTCTGCAGATCCAAATCCATCTGATTCCTATCTTCCCCTCCTTCCGATAAAAAAATGCCCAAAACACAAAATTAGACATAGAAACGGACCCACATTTAAATAAATGCACGGTGTGTCTGTTTCTGTCTAACCTCTGGCTATCTTGACTTCAAGGGCAGTGCGGATGAGGGCCATCAGGGTGGAGGTGAAGTGGACCGTCATGTCATCGTCCACAGGCATGTTCATCAGAACGAGTCTCTGTTGACATCAGCAAAGGTTTCATAGTCAGTCATAATTCACAATACCAGCCGGCAACGGCACAACATGGCACAGTGCAACCTGAGTAACGACCAGCGGCTGTGACTGCTTACCGCTACACGAATTCTGATGCAGAGGTACGTGTACTCAAGCTAATTTTCCAAATACTAATTTAGCAAATGTTAAAATCAAAACATTGCAGAGATGAACAGTTACGAAAGCCAAAACATTCATTATAAAAAACAACTTGATATCAGTGTTCCTCATTTAGATATATTTACATATCTAACATGGGGATAATTAACGGGAAACAGTTTCCCTGTAGCTTAGCTTTAAATTTGTTTTAGTTAAATCCAGTTTGAATAAGATTACTGTGATCAATACAGGAGGAGAGAAAAGGCAAGCGGATCATTATTTCTTTAAATGAAGACAACATTTGCATTTAATGCCAAAATAAGACAGAAATAAGACAGATAGCCCAAAAAAATATTATTTTACTTGCCCTCTCTTGTCCTTCTATACTTGAAGGTTAAAAAACATACACATGCGATGGAGCATGCTTGCAGCTTCACTCAAACAGCATGCATAAAGCGCACAAAACAACGAGGCAACAAGAGGCTGTGGCAGGAGGCACATGCAGACAGGTAGATGGAAGAAACTAAAGTATGAACGCCGTGAGATCATCTGACAACAGACGCCGGCAGATCCAGCATGTCGATGTTTAACAACTTTCTCATTTACGTCCCCTCTCTGGCTAAATAATCAACAGCAGTAACAATCTGTCTTTCATCCACCAGGATGCAAAGCAAACAGGCAAATCATTACTGTAGCGCCAACCATGCCCCAGTGGACACAAACACAAACTTAAAACTGCTTTAACAAGCAATACTGCATCATATGATCGACACACACAAAAATGCTTTGCCTTTTTCAGTGTGGGACACACAAAATGATGTTTTACAGAGCTCATCTCTGCTGATTGAAATATGAAGGTGGTGCCTGTTAGTCTTGGTGTTCAGTCTACCTTATATGCCACCTTGGAGGGGCATTTCTTGCCCAGGCCTAGAGGTGGTGACATGTTGGTCAACATCTCATACATGTCAGTGTAATGGATACGACCACTGGGGGCGCCAGGTAGCCATGAAGAATGAGGGAATGACAAAAAAGAGAGGAAAGGGAAGGGAAATGAAGTGGACGATGTTGGAGGTGGAGGAGAAATTGAAAGACGATGGAGGTGTAGGGGAAGTGCAGTCCCAAGGGATGGTGGAGGAAAAAGAGGGGTAAAAAAAGAGGAACAAGAATAGAGGAGATACAAGAGAAAGGATTATTCCAAGGCAATCACACACGAGGAGACTAAAGCAGGTTGTTTTCTTTCTATGCTGCCAACGGGGCATAGAAATCTGGGAAAGGAGAAAACCTTGGACAGGATGAGAAAAGGAATGACAGCCTCTGGTGTAAATACTAAATACTTACATTGGGCTGTGCTGTGTGGGAGTGGGAAGAATGACAAACATCTTTAAACCAGATCCAAAAGGTAGAAAGACACTGGACTCCCTCAAACTGGTCAATTATTGTATCAAAATGAGACTCGAAGCCTCACAGAGGGGTTTTAGTGTAATTAAAGTGTATCTACTGATTTACAGCTGTGTGGAAATTGAGGAACGTCATGTGCCTTAGTACCCTAAGACTGAATTATTGCCATTCTTTGACCCGATTAACACGCCCCTAACGATCAAGCGGCGGGGAGGGGGGGTCACAGTTGGTGAAGGGAAGGAAAGGCAGGAAAAGAGGAAGTCAGGAAGGATCCAACATCAAAGAGGCAGAGGGGAGGTTTGTTGATATGGGGGAACCAAACCTTGCAAGCCACCCTGTGGGGGCAGTTCTTTCCAAAGCCCAGGGGAGGTGAGATAGTGCGTACAACTTTGTACATCTCCTTATAGTGGATCCTACCACTGGGAAAAACATACAAGTCTTTAGTCACGGTGTAATTACAGACTCATACTATAGTGCACAATAAGGGCCAATGAGGCGCTGTCCTCTAACTCAGCAGTTTTAGAAATCGCAACAATAAATTGGTGGTGAATAAATCACATTAATCGATTCTTAATCGTCTGATTTTTAAACAAAGCAGTAATACTTCCAGCAGACACAGGTCACTCGCACATTTCCCAAGTCCTGAAGAAAGAGAGTTAGTTATTGTTTGCTTTGCTAAACCCACTGTGGTCTGCAGATCGAACATGTAACACAGGGCTGCCCAATCCCAGTCCTCGAGAGCTACTATCCTGCAGCTTTTAGATGCATCCCTACTCCAACACAGCTGAATCAAATGGTGTGATTACCTCTTCAGCATGCCATCATGTTTGGCAAAGGCCTGATAACAAGCCATTCATTTGATTCGGGTGTGTGGGAACAAGGATGCATCTAAAAACTGCAGGACGGTAGCTCTCGAGGACCGGGATTGGGCACCCCCGATGTAACAGATATCACAGGATGATTATAACAGATATACCAGGATCGATAGGTGGATGGATATTTTGAACATTTTCCACATTTGTAGATGCAGTTGTTTGGAGATGGTTGAACCTCTGTAGAATTCTGCCTCTCTGAGATGCCTGTGAAGTCCTCGTAGTCTAAGGAGCTTGGAAAGAAAAGCGTCTGGACTTCTTTAGGTTGCTTGAAGATGTTTCACCTCTCATCTGAGAAGCTTCTTCAGCTCTAGGGTCAAATAGTGGACAATGGACCCCCTAAATGATCCTCTACCTAATCACACGAGCCGAGGTGTGGAGACGGGTGTAGGTCACAATCAGCCGAAGTTTCTGCTCGTGTGATAAAGAAGAAGTAAAGAAGTCCAGACACTTTCCTTCCAAGCTCCGCAGACTCTCTGAGATCCCTCTTTAGACCCAATAATGTATTTGACCTGTTACTAACTAACCCAGCAATTAGTTGCTAAACATTCCCTCAGCTGTTTCTTTTTAGTAACAGCTGTTTTTGCTCAACGTGCTGCTGTCATAAAATCCAAAATGAGCTCATCATTTTCATTAAATAATCACATTTTATGTGTTTTATTGTAAATAAAATATGGGTATATGAGACTGACAAACCATTGGATTTTGTTATTATTTACGTTTCACGCAGCATTTCAGGTTTTGGAATTGGGTTGTGTAATCATAACGTGGATGCTATCCATGAGACGTATCAGACAAAAGATATTCAACCATTAATATCCAAATATGTTTATTGTTCGCACGTTTAAGGTGCAAACAATAAATGTATACGGCCATTCTCTAAGTCAGTGCGATTCATGCTTCACATTTCTGCATCATACTTGTGAAGGTTGCAAGTTGCTGCTAATTTGGTGGAGAATTTTTCACCGTTTTTCACGACTGCAGAGAAACTTTCTTCTCCTCTTGTCTAATTAACAAGCATTACCAGTGATAACGGCGTTACTAACGGCGCTACTTTTTTCAGTAACTAGTAATCTAACTAATTACTATTTCTATCGTTACAACGCCGTTACCGTTACCAACAAGAAAATGCGGTCGCGTTACTATTTTTCAACAAACAGACGGTTGAAGCTGTGTTCAGTTTACCGCATGTAAGTAATCTGGGCGCTACAGCTTTTTGGCAAAACACCTGGAGCTCAGGGGGCAAAACAACCACATCAGCGCTGCTGTTCGACTGAGGAAGAGTAAAGTAGTCCTGGTAAGCCAATCACATGACCACTTAAAGACAAAGCAACAAGGTGACATGTACCAGTTTATAAATTGTGTTGATAGGCCACGTAAAACCAGAGTCATGATAAAAAATATATATGCGGGTTTTTCCTCAATAGTTTCATGTTTACTGTCTAAGCACAGCGCGGCGAGCGCTCTCTGCTTATGAGCAAAACATAATAAAACAAAACAAAAACAGCCCGTTCATGTTGGTGGAAAAATGCACCATGTCGACCAATCAAAAAATGTTATGGCAACATGACATTTGGTTGTTTAGGAAGAGGGGGAAGTTTTAGGAGTGACAGCGAGAGAGAGAGAGAGAGAGAGAGAGAGAGAGAGAGGGAGAGAGAGAGAGAGCGAGAGAGAGAGAGAGAGAAAGAGAGAGAGATAGAAGAGAGAGAGAGAGAGAGAGAGGGAGAGAGAAGAGAGAGGGAGAGAGAGAGAGAGAGAGAGAGAGAGAGAGGGAGAGAGAGGAGAGAGAGGAGAGAGAGAGAGAGAGAGAGAGAGAGAGAGGAGGAGAGAGAGAGAGGAGAGAGAGGAGAGAGGAGAGAGAGAGAGAGAGAGAGAGAGAGAGAGAGAGAGAGAGAGAGAGGGAGAGGAGAGAGAGAGACAGAGAAAAAGAGACAGAGCGAGTTTTGAGTCGTGAGAGATTTGTGACGTTTAGCCTGTTTGCAGTGTGTAGTTAATGTGTTGTCCTGTGTAGTTAATGTGTTGTCCTGTGTAGTTAATGTGTTGTCCTGTGTAGTTAATGTGTTGTCCTGTGTAGTTAGTGTGTGGTGTTGTGGATAGTTTGGTGTTGTGTGTCAGAACAACAAGGCGGCTGCTGTCTCCAGGTAGAAACAGCAGTGACACACCTGCTGCTGTCACACCTGCAGGTATCAGGCTGTGATGTTTCCTTTACAGTGGACAGAAATATCTGCAGTGGCACAAATAATTTGTGGCATCTTACTGAAGAACAGCTGATTGTTCTGTTGTTTGCAAAACTTGTACACAGGATTTTAAAATTAATAATTTCTATTTGCATTTAAAGTTATGAAATATGATTCATTAAACATGTTTGTGGTTGTTACAGTAAAAATATAACTTTCTACTCTGATTTTATGTTTTTTGTCTGATTTTAGATCAATTGTGTTAATACAGTTTGTCAAAATGAGAACATGACTGTAACTTCAGCCACGTGAGGCTGTGCTGAAAAGGATGATACCAAACAAGGCAAAGTAAGTAAGCACTACTGAGTAAGGCCGTTTTTAAAGGTGGAATGTGGAGGGAAAATCAAAAGTAGTTAAAAATGGCCAATTATACCCTGAACCCCAGAGTAACGCAATAGTTACTTTTCAAGTAATTAATTACTTTTAGAATCTTGTAACTCAGTTACTTTTTTGAAGAAGTAACTAGTAAGTATAATTAATTACTTTTTCAAAGTAACTTGCCCAAAGCTGGGCATTACTCTTCACAGGAAATATTCATGAGCGCTACCAGAGAGTACTTGAAATGAAATCTCATTATTCCCTTAAAGTAAAAATATGTGAACGTGCTCTTTTAAAAGTGTCAGAGACCAGTTCATGTATTATATCACAGGTTTCCACATCATATCATAATCATAATACCACCAGTAGATCAACTTTGTGTGTAAACTGGAGTAAAGACTCAAGGATACTGACCAGGCAGCTCGATCGTACTCCCCCCAGATTCGAACAAACTCATCTAGGTGGTGGGGACCCAGGATGGACGAGTCTCGCGTGAGATATTCAAAATTATCCATGATTACAGCCACAAACAGATTCAGCATCTGAATGGAGAAAGCACACGCTGCATATAAATGTGCCAAACGTGCTGTGGGAAAAACTATGATTATTCTTGTTGCAAATAAATAAAGGGATGAGCAATGGCCAAGATTTTTTTCTCTTACCAGGAAGGAGCTAAAAAAGATGAATGAAACAAAGTAGAAATAGGCAAAGTCGGAACCACAGCCCCCTTCCGGGTCTGTCGACTCTGATTGGAGCAACGGGTCCGTTTCACACTTCTGTCCTCCCAGACAAGACAACATGATCTCCTGCCACGACTCCCCAGTAGCACTCCTGGATACAAACATTAAACGACACCAGGGGGAAGTAGTTGTCAGGACACAGTCATGCCTGCCATCTGGAGGGTGCAACCAGAGTAAGACTTGCAGCTCCATTTCAGAAACAGCTTTTAGATGCGAGATTTAGTTGTTTAGTGGATAAAACTGAATACTGCAGCCACACGAAGGAAAACACTGGTTAGAGAAAACTGCGACCCTGTGCAATGAACGTGCACGGTAAACTTCTGGATAACCAGCTGATCACCAAAACTATCTGCGGATAAAAGCTGAGTGCAGTTAGTGGGCAAGCACAGATTTGTCCTTACTGTAAAGAGGATGCCGTCCTATTTGTTCTGTAATGTGACGGAAATAATGCTAATTTATGCAGTTGTTTCTTTTGCACTGTGTAATGTTTCTAAACGTTGCACTAAATACTTAAGAGACCAAAACCTTGACATGTCCTGAATGCATGAGTCAACGACCCAGTTTGCCCATTTTTCATTGATGTTTCTTTTGTTTGCTCATGTTTCCTTTGGTGTCCTAGTTTCCTGTCCCAGCTCTCCTGAGACATTTTTGTGTTCTACTGTAAATATCATATAGATGAGATTTTCATTTGTTCTTATTTACTTTTTACACAGGATTACAGTTTTTTACCTCTGTCTCCCCTGCTGTGTTAGCTCTGTGAAGCTGGCATGTCTCAGTCCTGGACTCCTGGTGTTTTTTACTTCCTGTTTTATTTTGACAGTCCAATGTCCTGTGTGTTATGTTTTGCTTTCCCTTTAGTCTCTTATTAGTATCAGCTGTGTTCCCACCTGTTGCCTGTGTGTCTATTGTCTCAGTTTCCTGTATGCGCCGTGTGGTCCGTGGTTCTTAGTTTCTGCTTATCCAGAATTATTTTGTCTACTTCGGTAGTTCTGCTGCCTCGGAGTTTCTTTCTGAGTTTCTCCTGCACTTGGGTCCTACCTTACCTGCCACACAGTCATCCTTGAAATTTATGACACATGAGAACAATGTTGAACTCCACCATGAGACAACAACACAACTCAATCACTCAACGCTTTCTTCCAGACATCTGTTTACACTAATCTGTCAAAACTCTCAAAGTGTCTGCCAAGCAATTTGATAACGAGGTAAGAAGTTCAGTGCACTTGACTCAGGGTAGCCCCGGGGACACTGGGACAGTAAAGCTCTTCGCTACTGTAATCTCGCGACATAATTCAGACTACAATAGAGAAACTTATTTACTGGAACTGGAGCGCTGTTAACTGAACCCACATTTTTAGATTACATAGCTTCCAATAGTGCATCTATTTTAATCAGGTTGCAGGTACTGAAGTGTCCTACCTGAATAGCAGCATCAGAGCACCAGAGAAGGATTTAAAGTTGTTGTGCTGGTTAATGTGCGTCTCCTCGTTCAACTTAATGTTCCCAAACACCTGATTGACACACAAACAGGCAAACGAGGAGAAACTTACTGTTGCTCTGAAGGATTTATTTCACCATAAAAATACACCTAGGATGCAGGGGAACTTCTCACCTGCATGCCAATGATGGCATAGATGAAGAAGAGCATGGCAATGAGCAGGCAGACGTAGGGCAAAGCCTTAAAGGATTGAACAAAGGTCCACAACAGAATACGGATGGTGTAGCCTTGTCTCAGCAGTTTAATCAGACGGGCTGCTCGGAACAGCTTCAAGAAACTCATGTTGATCGTATCAACAAACTGGCAGAGAGACACAAGATGGGAGAAGTTGAACACTGTGACAGCATATTGAAACAGAGGAACGTTTAATAGTGCTTTTTTTTTACCTGCAGGTCTACCACGATCTCAGTGATGCTGCCCAGAACAGTGATGAAGTCAAAAATGTTCCACGTGTCTCTAAAGTAGTTCTGTTGAAACAGGAAAGCTGTTCTGAGTCATTTCCAAACACTTGTTGAATTCACTCTAAGGCTTTGCGTGTTTTTGTCTCCTCTCACCAGAAAGCCAAAGGCCAAGATCTTAAGGATGCACTCGACAGAGAAGAGAACAGTGAAAGCCGTGTTCAGGTGCTTCAGCACAGCCTCGTACGCCGGCGGGGCAGAGTAATACTGGAAACGCAAAAGCGGCACATGTAAATATAAAGTGATCTTTATTATGAGGAGAAGTGGATTGTTTTCCAGCCTGTTCACTGCGCATCAACCTCCTCTCTGATGGGTGTGAACCCTGCACTCTGTAGATCTGCAGGTTGATGGAAGATTCCTACAGACCCATAAATAGTGCCTCTGTCTCTGCACCTCTCATCTGTCGCACTATAAAAGGAGTCATTCCTCTAGGGGCGGTGGCCACAGTTAATGAGGTCATGCTAAATAGCAGCGCACGGACATTATAGATCAATATTTAATACAGGCTGAGTCACTGAGCGCCTGTCTGTCTGAACAACCAGCACAACCCCAGAAGAGGCCAGATCAGAAAATAAATACTGCAAAAACATCAGCAGATCCAAACGCAAACATCACAGCGCGTTCAGGCGGCGCCGAGAGACGAGCACATCCTTTATTTTACCGCAGAGTGACGCACCTCGGCTTATTTTAAACCCAAAGTGTTAACAGTCGCACTTTCATCACAGAATATGTTGCCGAGAAGTGATGCAAGGTGTGCTTTCCTATCAACAAACGGATGTGTGGAAAATAACACACCAGACTAAGTCACTGCAGAGAAAGGAAAGACGTGAGGCAGATAATAGCGCTTCTGCTTTCATTTATCACTAATCTAATGCTCTGCTCTCGTTAAAAAATGCAAAATTTAATAAGTTCTCTGATTTCTTTCCTGTCGTTTCCTCCTTTTCCTCACCTTCATCATCAGCACGATAGTGTTGAGCGCAATCATGGCCAGGACGGTGTACTCGAATGAAGGCGACACAACGAAATGCCACAAACGGTACTGGAACGTGTGCCGATTCTGCGGCATGTATCGGGTCAGGGGCTTGGCGCTGATGGCGAAGTCTATGCATGCCCTCTGAAATACAGAGAGAACCACAGTTAAAACACGGCAGTAAGCACAAAGAATCAGCTGTGCCGTAAAATAAATGTGAGGAAATTCTGATTAGACAAAAGCAAAAGACTCGCTGATTCTAAGAGAATGAATTGTGTGCTGTATTTTTGATTGATGGGGCTTTTCCATGTCTGATCTTTAACATTATTGACTGCCAAGAAGAGCTGCGAGCAGCATCCTAACTAGCATATTTAATTTCACTAGATTGTACCAATACTGATTCCTGCATGTCATCACCTCATTCTTCTCCAGGCTGCACTCCTCCATCATCTTATCTCCCTGCTCCTGGAAGGTGATGATGATGAGAGCCACAAAAATGTTGACGAAAAAGAACGGGAAGACGACAAAGTAGATGACGTAGAAGATCGACATCTCCATCCTGTTGCCGTGGCTCGGACCTCTGTCCTCTTCTGTCACATCCACAGAGTGCTGCAGAACCCTGGGAAAGCAGCGGTGCAATGCTAAACCAACGCTGATATAGATGCTAATCAAACCATGACCAACAAGAACCAAACAGCCTTTACATCAGCCTTCATAACGGCCCCCTAAACCTAAGACGGAGTGTGGAGGAAATTTTGAAGAAGCTCCAGCAACGCCTGTAGAGTAAAGAGCGTTTCGTCATCGGTGAGGGCCCCTGATGAAGGCTGCAGACCAAAATGCTGCTCAAGCACAAACAACAAAGTCTAGAAGCGCTGCTGGAGCTTCAGCCTTCTTCTCCGTGCCTCCTGGAAGTAGTGAAGTTGTGCCAGAAAGCGTTACTCTGTGCAGGAAACTTTCTCTTTCTGAACATTATTAGATCATGTGTTGCAGCAGCTTTTTCTTCTGAAATTGTTTTTAAGAATTTGTTTGCCAGGATGGAGAGCAAATACCAATTTCCTAAGTGGCTGAGGAAATCACTTCCAGAGGTTTATTTCCTGGCAACTGCCAATTAAGAAGGGCTGGGACAGTGCAAACCCACGAGCCCCGTTTAATCTGTAGCCTGAGATTAAAAAATTGCAATATAGTTCTTGAATGAATCACATCTAATAAATTTCCTTCATGAAAGGTCACACTGGAACCAGAGGACAAGCCAGATGTTAAATTGTTATAAATGCACATAAAATTAAACAAGGCTCCAATGAAAGAAATATCTAAAGTTAACTCACTGAGGCCATCCCTCTCCAGTGGAAACCGTGAAGAGAGTAAGGAGCGCCCAGATGACGTTGTCGTAGTGGAACTCATGCCTCTTCCACTCTCTTCTCTTCACCTCTTTCTTGTCTTTCCCGTAGTCAATATAGTAACCCCTGAAGGAACATACAGCCATCGTGGTGAGGTTGTGTTTGTCATTGTCGTCACTGGTCTTGGTTTCCCTTTGCCCCCTGCTTCACCTCCCACCCTCAGCCTCAACTTCAACCACACCCAACTCAACACACAGACGTTCATACCATCACGCTTACACATTCAGGTTTATTAACCGCATTCTCCTCAAGTTACAATTTCATTTATAAAATGTAGAGATATAAGAGAGCATTACTGGCAGTCTTTCTCTGTGTCCTTCGAACTATCGGTGCAGTAGAAAAACTTCCCCTTGAAGAGTTGAACAGCGATGACGGCAAAGATGAACATAAAAAGCTTGTAGACGATTAAGATGTTGAAGACGTTCTTCAGAGACGTCACTACGCAGTCAAACACCGCCTGGAAGAGAGGAACACAGATACTGATCAACCATGGCCAGTCCCCGCTTCTTTATATTTTGCTTCCAGGAAGACAGACCACCTCGCTATTTTTACAGTGGTGCTGAGCAATACTTCTCCAGGCTTTCTGACGGTATCAACAGCAGATTTGGAGATCTGATCAGTTAGAACGGGTCTCCACGCTTCAGTGCTCACAGTTTGCTGCTCATGGTTTATTACTCTTGTCTGTCTGTTCATTTGGTTTCTGTTCTCTCTGGTTTGCAACAAACAGTTATAAGAAAAACACAGAACAGACCCTCATGTGCAAGGTTCCCTCTAATTCCTCATGTGTCAGAGCAAAAACACCACCTCCCTTGGACCACTGTGAGCAGCAGCAGACGTGTGCATGCACTGTGGTCACGCCAGCATCAAATCCATCCAAGTTACATGGTTTACTAAAATAATCAAATTACAGCATTTCTGGTATGATACTTTTAATTAAGTGTTATAACTCACTTAACAATGAAAAATCTTGTTCATGACCTGTAGCATGTTGGCACTACTGGAAGTAAAATAAGTTGAATTGCAATTTTGAAAACACACTTCACATGTTTTTATAAAGCTCTGCGTGAAGTTCCTGCTGTGGTCTGGGAGAGAGTCCTGTAACTCTTTGTCTGCAAAATACAGTATATAATGACCAATGTTGGGCAAGCCATTTTGAAAAAGTAATTAATTATAGTTACTAGTTTAAAAAAAGTAACTGAATTTTGCAAACAAAGTTATTTGCAGCTATTTATCTAAAAATACAGTCAATGCGTTTTTTTAAACAACTATTTACAGAACAATCAGCTGTTCTGCATCAAATAGGATGCCACACAAATTATTTGTGCCACTCGGAGGAGCCTGATACCTGCAGACAGCAGCAGGTGTATCACTCCACCTGTTTTTAACCTGGAGACAGTATTTACATTGTAATCTGCCTTTAGTAGCTTTCTGGCAGCACATTCAGCAGTCACTCATTGTTCTGACACACACAGCAAAACTGTCTGCTACACAACACACTGACTGTAGACTCCAAGCACGCTAAACGTCACAAATCTCTAACATCTCAAAACTTTCTCTCTCTTTCGCTCTTCCTAAACAACCAAATGCCGCGTTGCCATGTCATTTCTTGATTGGTTGACATGGGATATTTTTCCACCAATAGGAAAGGGTGGGGTTGTTTTGTTGTTTTTTTTAAACTCACAGGCAGAGCGCTTTCTTCCCGTGGTAAAAAACAACAACGACACTATTCAGAAAAAAAAACACAATAAAAAACATAATGAATAATAACTCTCGTTTTATAAAAGCTGGTATATAGTTTGAAGTCCACACTTTTCCCGTCAATTTTTCCGTCTGTCCTGCTCACATCGCCACTGGTTGTACGCGTTGTCATTAGCGTGTCTTCACTCCACATCGGCCATGCTGCTTTGCTAGCTAAAACACTGGTGGCGGCACATAAGGACGCTGTCACAGCTGCATAACACTAATGTGAATCGCATTATAAGTCACCGGTCACTTACTGACTCACACTGCAAAACAACACAATGTTACGTATTTATTTTAATTTCAATTGTGGTTGAGCTTTTTTGTGCGCAGCGCAGAGTTCCTGTGCGCAGTGACCGTGTCGCGCGCGCAGGTTTGAAGGACCATTGCATATGTAACCTGTTGTAGTACACAGCTAACGCAGGCATAAACGTTCTCCGTGTTATCGTCGGGTCTTACCACGACGTAACTGTTGTTGGGATTTAGTGCTACATAAATAAAAGTGAACTGACATAACAGGAAACAAAGGAAACTCTAAACCTGAAGCAACGTGCAAGTTCATGCTTGAGCTCTGACATACAAATGTATGTGACTGTCAACATTTTTACCAAATTTAAATTCTGTCTTTTAAATTTTTATTTAATTTGATTTCTCTTTGGTATAAGAGTATATATTTTTTTAATGAACTGCCTCATCAAAACCAAAACAGACAAATAAGCCAACTACAGTCAAAAGCATTTCACACCTTTAGTTTAGGAAGCCTCTTGATGGTCTTCAGTGGTCTGAGGACGCGCAACACCCTCAGAGATTTGATGGTTTTGATATCCCGTCCTTTGTTATTTCTGTACAGAAACACACAGCGTGAACATCGTTAATGTCCCATTTTGGCCTCTTCTTCTTCTTCTTCTTCTTTTCCACCTTTAACCCACAACAACATGTCACAACATGTATAACACGTTTTACTAATTTGGCATTCTGCAGAAATTTAAATGACTACATTTAAAGTTAGTATTTTTCATAAGAGAGGACTTTTCTTAGTCTTTTACCCCATCACATTGCTGCTGGTCAATCCCACAGAGGCATCATCCACAGACAGTTAAAGCAGGAGAGAGGGACATTTATAACAACAGTTACAAACCCATAAAGGAAATGGAACAGACTGTGATGCAAAAGATAACTTACAGTTGATTTAGAGACACTTTTGTGTTAAGACATATGATTAGCTCATGAGAGTAATAAAAATAAATCACGTGACTGACGTGAGGGCGAAGGCCACCAGCGCTCCCACCACTACGACGAAGTCGAGCATGTTCCACAGGTCTCTGAAGTAGGAGCCATCGTGGAGGAGCAGACCCTGATCAATCATCTGGAGACAGCACAGAGCCAGGCGGCGAGTTAGAGGTGATAATGAGTCAGCGAGGAAAGATTACAGCCCTCAACTTGCTGCAATAAATCCATGTTTGTTACTTCAAGGCTGAAACACAGCAGAGGGTCCTAATTCTAACATAAAACCGGTTACTTCAACTTTGGTAGTCAGATATGTTTTCATAAGAAACCGTTTTTCTCTGTTTGTTCTGTCTGTTGCTGAACTCATCCAGCTAAACCACAGGATGTCTTTGAATTTAAACCCATTAGATACATTTACATGATTCAGCACCATTTCTTCTGACATTTTTTCATAATAACTCACCTTTATTATCATTTCAAACGTGAAGACTCCAGTGAACACGTAGTCAAAATAGCGCAGAACCTGTAAAGTCACAGCCAGAGACGCTTTAGAAATATCCGAGATGACACACAAAGGGCGCAGAAAACAATTTCACAATGTTTTTTCCTTCATATGCTTCCTGATAGTCGCTTAGCAGGAAAAGGTCCCCTCAAATGACATTAATGCAGCACAGGATTAGCCCCGCTCCTCCAGTGAATAACCAGGCTCAGTGTGTTTCAGACCTCATTTGCCACACTCATCAGATATAATTGCCCCCCCATCAAGCGGCCTTTTGCAAAACAGTTTAAGGATTTTTTACCTTCTGTTCTTAATGATATTTAATCTGCTTACCTGAGGGGAGCTGAGAAACCCACAGTGCTGATAAAGCGCGATTGAACTCATATCTCAGGATGAGAGTGATTAAAAAAGCAGAAAGACTGGATCCTCCACTGAGACAATCGTGTAACACCTGCCTCAGACAGGTGATTCGAACATTAGTGTGAACACAAACCTTATTCCAGTGCGACGAGGTGGCTACAGGGTCCTCAGCAGCCAGTGCGATACTACTAGCAGCAATGACCAGAAGGATGGACATCTCAAAGTACCTGAGGTTCACCACATAATGACACGCTCGACGCACACTGGAGAGAGCAGAGTGGAGACCACGTAAGGCACAGGCAAAGAAGAAGACTAAACGTTTAGCCACAGTTTATACACTAATATGCAAGGATTACAAATTCATATGAAAATGGAGAATTTAAAAAAAATCTACATTTTGTTTTCTTTTTTGTTCATTTCAAACAAATATCCCATTCGGTTCCAACTTCTCCTTATGTCACCAAGCTGTGCTGTTTCAGACTGAAAAGCAACTAAATAAAAGACAAATTAAGAGGATTTTGAGTCATGACACATCCTAGAAACATTTCTGTTGAGTGCCTGATCATCTTTATCAGAACACAAGAGTGAGAGCTGCAGCTTCTTCCTCAGTTTGCTGTCTGCGACATCTCACAGCTAGAAAACTTCGCTCTGAAAGGCGTCTCTGAAGAAATGTTTCTGACTGTCATTTCATGACGATGCATAACACGCCACAGAGCTGATCTCAGTAAATGCCACAGGTTTGCCACAGGTATTAAAGGGTGACACACTGCAGAGCGTTGTGTTAGCAACAGTTGCACAGGAATATTTACTGACAGCATTTTGTGTCGTTGCATTTTAAGATGATCTCATATGAAATATTGAAGTTAAGTGGCACAGGTAACGAAACAAACAGCTAAGTGGATTTAACCCTTTAAAGCCTGAACCACGAAATAATTTAGAGAAAATGTTAATTTGCATAAATGATTTTAAATGTTTATCGTATTGTTGGCACTTTTGCAATTTTTAGTTTTGCTTATTTTGCTTTTTGTCCGAAAAAAACAAAACATAACACAGAAATCTCAAAAATGTACTAAAACTCATGAATCAAACACTTTGACTTTAAAGGGTTAAATCCAAGTGTGTCGCTACATTTGACTGGACCACCAGTTTTTGCAAAATGTCATGAATTATTCTACTCATGCTACGCTGACAGCAATCATGTGTTTTTCACATTCACAGCCTGAATGCATGAATATTCTGCAGCTGTTAGCTGTTTAATTTAATGAACTGTTTGCTTCTAAAGACTGAAACCTCTAAAAACAAACCCCTTGGTCTTCATTTAAGACTGAGAAAATGCCAGATTTATAAAACCACTGACACTTAAAGCCATATTAAACTACGTATTTCTCCATTTAATTATTGGCTTTTGGGTTTACAAGGTGCACTTGAATGCACCGTTAATTTAACAGAGTATTTTGAGAGTTGGCTGCTTGAAATCCAATGGGCTCAAGCCCAGATAATCCAGGCATTACTTACTGTGAGGTTGTCTGGCAACTAGAGGAGACTCTGAAACACGAGAGTGCAATTGACCTTCTAATCAAACTCTCTGCAGTCCTACTGCACTATTATTCCCCCGTCACACAGACATGATACAATAGTCCATGTAAGAGACAGCAACTTACGGGTTGTCAGGTTTGAAGATGAACATACTGTCTGGGATCACAGAGTTGGCCGGCTTCGTTTCTTCTGATTCCTCCTTCTCTGACTTACACTGTTCAGGGTCCTTAATGTTGACTGCAGGAGGTCAGGAGAAGGAGATTCTGTTTTTATCACAGTCTGCCCACTAGGACAGCATTAGCCTCAGAAAGCCAACCTAAACACTGAAAGTTTTCTGTGGGGACTTTTAACCAGAAAAATCCAGCGAGAGGTGATGAAGTCTAGCAGCGGTAAGCCGTGAACTGTGGGGCCCGGCTTAGGTGATGACATGACTCACTGTTTCCTAGAATGCGTTATCTCTGGAGGCTACAATGTAAATTAAGTGTGATAGATATGAGATCAAGCACGTCCCTATAACTGCATCCTTACTCAGAGCTTTACTAGAACATTTCAAAAATGCTTTTTTGAGTTTATAATAGCTGCAGATCATCCACCTGTGAGAATGGAAACCAGTCCCACGTAAACGATCACTGATGAGCTTTCAGACGAGGCTGCAAATACGAGCAGCCTCCTCACAAGCCATTAGAGAAAACAAGAAATTACCTGAAAATCACAAATCTACATTTGGTCCATTACCTTTGATTGTGGAGAGCTCGAGAGATGACTGCACATTGGGCACTTCGACGATCACGCTGGAGCTCAGCTGAGATTTATCCCGTTCCTGCTGCATCTCTGTTTCTTCTTTGTTGTCCTCTGGGACAGCAGGCGCAGGCGGCTCTGAAGGCTGAGGAGGTTCTTCTTGCTTCTGGGGACACTGATCACCAGTGTGGCTCTGGTTATCTGCTGGAGCGCTGTCCCCTTCTGCACTCTTATCACTCGGTCTGGAGATGGAGAGAGGAACACGTTACCGGACAGATGTGAGCAGCAGCTGTCCTGCTGTGACACGCTCGCAGCAGGACAGCTGCTGCTGGGTGGCGAATCTATCGACTCCAAAGCTGGAGAAGAAATAAAAGTTTGAGTATAAAAGACATAAGAAGAGATTAGAGTAGTACTCTTAAAAGACAAGTTCAGTCACTGGTCACACAAATAAGAGTTTTACAAATGAAGACTTAAAGGAAACATACTGAGATCAATTAAAACAGCAGTTTAAAGCCAAGTGTGAAATGTTGACCTCGGTCCTTTCAACATCTCTGACGTGGCATGAAATGACCAAAAACCATGACAGATTAGATCGTCTCTTGCATCTTGTTTGCCAGATCGTTTGTCAGCTCTGCTGACATGGATGGAGAATAGGGAGATAATTTTATGTACAGGTGCCAATGAATGGTTGATGAAAGGACCTTAAGCTGTGGCATGCTAGTTCAAACAACTGCAAATCCACGCACACTTCGGTCAATGATTCCTCGCAGAAACGTTAGATTTATCTTTTGAAAACTAATATTAGATTAAATTAGGTTTGAATTTCATTAAAATGGTCAAAGGTGCAGGAAAGAAAAAAGCTATTAATTTGTTATCTTATTAGAAGTTGTGCTTTTTCTCCATTGTACAACATGTTGCTACACTTTTTCCAAGTCACATAATTAAGTATTGGGATTAAAATGTGATCTCCTGGGATGTATCTCACCTGGGCCCTCTGCTGGGATGGCATTCTCCCTTTCCATTTGATCACTCCATCGCCCTTAAACTTTATCTGCCAAATAACCTCAGCTACTAAAACGACTTGTTTGTGTGTCTCACCTGCTCTCCTCATGCTTGGAGACGTCTCCCTCTTTGTTTTTAGCGTCTTCTGCTTTCCCAGGGTTACTCTTCTTGTCCCCGACGACTGAGCAGCTCGCCGCCTGGCCTCCGTTTGCAGGAGAAGACCCCTGACTTCTGGTCCTGGTCTGATGGTCATAGTGATACAAGTCCTTACTGCCCCTGTTTCCACCACGACCTCCCATGTCTGGAGTCAGTGCCTCCCCATTATCTGGAGGTCTGAACTTCTTTACTGCCCTGTGTTGACGCTCACCATTCAATCTGGGGCTGTGACGCTCACTGACGTGTTTGTGACTCTGATTAACATCCAGGTTTTTGCTCTGAGGGATGGGCACTGAATCAGGCGGCTCTGGTATGTTCCTGAACACGGAATCAGTGGGATCCGCTGATTCTGGCTCCACTGATTCGGGTATGTCACCAGACAGAGCTGCATCCAGTGGTACATCCACAGTTATGGAGGAGCCTGAAGGCTGGGTCTTGGCTGGGGAGGCTAGGGGATCTGTCAGATGCTTTATACTCCCTGACGGTGTTTGCACGGCCTTGCGGTGCAGCGAAAGTGGACGTACGTGAGCCTGGCTCGAGGCAGGAGGACCGTCTTTCTCTTCGGTGGGGCTACTGAACAGGATCTCTCGGCTGGACATCTGTCGGTGTCTCCGCAGCTGGCTGGTCCTCTGTTCCCACACTGACATGGTCATCCTCTTTCCTCTCTCTCTCCTGGACATGAAAGAGTTAGAGGGGTTGAGTGGTGGGGGTGGGCGGCCCTCCCTGACACTGCCATGGGCCTCCTCCAGGGAGCAGGCATAGGTAGGCCTGCTGCGGTGAATGGCTCGTTTCCTGTACAGATAGGGCCGCCTCCTGCGGCTTCCCCTGGAAAAAGGAAAACGAGGTACGATGTCAGCATACGTAGACAGAAAGCATTAAGCAGGTTTAAAATAAGGTTTCTTTAAGCTTTCGTGCTGAAATGGTTTTATTTTAGCGTCGTAATGTATAGATCTAAGTCTGTCATGGGTGATTTGATTTGATTGAAACTTCATTTTTAAATTTTTGATTTATGAAATGTATGTTTGCAGTCAAAACATGTACATCACATTAACATCACAGCACACCGCAAGTGCTTGGGGTTGATGTTCGAGTGATTTACCAGTTACAAAGAGAAACTTCATCCAACATGAAGCAACTTTTTTGTTTTTCGATGAAGATGTTGGGTGAAAAAATAAGCCAGGAATTGTCGTGCGACTTGAAAAACAAAAATGCTAAGATGCAAAATGATGTCAGTGGAATAAGTCTTAGAAAGAAATGTAGCTTCAAATGATGCTGGAGAGTCGGAAGGTACAGGACAGAGCACGGACAGAACACCACGCAGGATGAGTCTATGAGTGAGAGATTCAGAGAGTTGAACAGACAGCGTTACTTACTGGAGCGTGGACTCTTGTGTGATCCGTGTTATCAATGAGCGATTGGTTGAAAACAAGACATTAGTGCTTTGTAAGCAGAGACAAAACAGGCCAGGAGACACACAGCAAACTGGCGCCTCACACAAAGACGCGGCCGTGAAAACAACTATCCGGGCTGTTCGTGCCATTTACCAGCTGCTGTGAATTTATTATTCATTGCTGGAGGGAAGAAACTATTTTCTGAATTCTGCACACATAAATAAAATGAAATATTAATGCCACATTTATTCCCACATTGCTTTGAAAAAAATATTCTGAATGAGATTAAAGGGATTCCAGATGCTTTGGTGTGTGTCTCCGCTGGAGCCAAGCAGCACATTGACAAACAAGATGGTAACAGTATCAGAAACAATTAAACAACATTAATAAACATTAACAGTAAGCACAACATAGATAAAAAAAGACATCTTGAGTAGACTGAAATGTTACACATTCTGAGCTACGGTATGAGGACAGGTAGAAAACACAGAGATGGGCTCCGTCAGCAGACAAAGAGTACATTTCCAGACACCCTTTGAACAAAACCAGCACATTGGGATGCAGCTCTGAACACGACTGCCACTTCAGAGCACTCACAGATTAGCATTCATGCTAGTAGAGCTAACGGGGGGATTCGAGTGCCGAGCTTCTAAATATTAGCTTGAAAATACTGAGGAGTGTTTGAGAGCGGGATTAAAGACTTCCCACTGAAAGAAAAACTGAGCACACACCAAAATGTTCCATTCTGGGTGAGTGTGCGTGCATATCTTTCTGTTTTTCTTTGATCATGCTGACCAGAAGCATGCGTTTCCCAAGATGAGACAATAATCAACCTCCGACGTGCAGCGTCTTGCACTTTAACTTAGGAAATGCTGCCATGCAAAAACTTTCTTCGGGGCTAGCAGGGGCAGGCACTGCTACAGTTTCACTGCTGACATCAGAGATGAGACCCGAAACCCTTAAAGTTCAAAGTGTCCTCTGTCAAGTTGACCCTCCCAGTCTGCTCTACGGGCTCTGATAAGAACCCGGACCCTCGTCTGGTTCAAGTGAAGTTAATACTCAGCAATTTTCTTCTGTTTTGTTTTAATCTTTGTTTTCTTCATCAAGAACCTTTAACAAAAAGGGCAAGGTCTCAAGAATGAAAGACAGAGACAGAATAAATAAAGTAATTTATGTTAATATTCTGTGTTCCCATAGAGTCTTCTTCATGCCCATGCAACAAACCGCTTGGTTCTCAATACACAGCGTGCGTACAGAGCAGGAGGTCCCCACCTGTGTTCATGCACATGCACTTCCACCAACTATGTCAAAGCAATGTTCAATCAGTTCCCAAGGACAAAAAACAAAAGCATCTATTCTGAAAGCTGGAGACCTGGACACTGAGAAAATAAGGTCACATCATTTTATTAATAACATTTTCCAGTGAAAACATCTGCTTTGCAGAGGCACAGGCGTGTATTACTGTAATGGACACACCACCCTTAATTTGGATCCTAAGTACTCCTGTTTCCATAACAACTATGTCAGCACCTCCCACCCCAGAGTGGAGCCAGTAACCATGGAGACATAGACTTCAATTAGGAGCAAATTACAGAGCAGGGGTCAGGCAGAGGATAGATAGCAGACCTTTCAGTGGACACGTACCAATAAGTCTGGAGTGGGACAGCACCTAGAACCGATTCACTCGACAACCTCTAAGTGATGTTTAACGTTTACGAGCCAGCACTGAGAGACACTCGATTTAGTCATCGTTTGTACTGACGGCACATCTGACTGTTCTACATTCTGTAGTTTTATTAGTAAGCCAAAATCTATTGCACCACATGGAAGACTAGACACACTTCTTGGCTGAAGAAGGGAACAAGAGGGAGGACGAGATAGAGAGAGGGAGGAGAGAAGGTCAGGCAGGAGAGGCTGCATACAGCACTTACTCTGAGGACATGAAGGAGGACAATGGTCCAACCTCCTTCGCCTTCTGCAGAGCATGCTTCTGGTTGAACGCTGCCTCTGCTTCCTCTTCATCCTGATCAAAAGAAGAGAAGATGAAGAGGGAATGAACAGCTGTAACATCTGTAATTGTAAATAATGGAATAAAATCAGACAGCGAAAAAGAAAGAGGGGAGATTTTTAAAACTACTCAGCATTAATAAAGAGAGCTGGATTAAATGAAGCTTTTTTGTTATTCATGTTTTATTACCTTTGTTAGCTCTTGTGCATTGGCAAGGTTATCCACAGCAATGGCCAAGAAGACATTAAGCAAAGTGTCTGGTTACACCTGTGTTAAGGACTAACAGATGAACTCTTTGTTAAGAGACAGATGCACCACAGTACTGCAGACTGAAATCATAAAAACCACGTTGCACCTGTGCAACAGCACTGTGACAGCGACATTGTGTCCTTGTTCAAAAATGTTCAAGGTCTGACAACAATGACCATCAATGAGGGATGACTGTTGGCGCCAGATGGGTTGGTTGGATGATTTTACAAGTTGCTGATATACTGAGATTTTCCTCCACAAACATCTCTAAGGGTTTACAGAGAATGGTCCCAAAAAATAAAAGACCTGAAAATATGCAGCGAGCAGCAGTTATCTGGGAAAAAATGCCTTCTTACAGTAATACCAGTGGTCAGAGGACAATGGCCAGATTGCTTTGTGCAGTTACTCAAATAAGCACTTGCTCCAACCAAATGGCCTGTATTTGTATAGCGCTTTACTAGTCCCTAAGGACCCAAAGCGCTTTACACACTCAGTCATCCACCCATTCACACACACATTCACACACTGGTGATGGCAGCTACATTGTAGCCACAGCCACCCTGGGGCGCACTGACAGAGGCGAGGCTGCCGGACACTGGCGCCACCGGGCCCTCTGACCACCACCAGTGCACTTACCTTGGTGCACTTACCAGATGCACCAAGGTAAGTGCATCTGTGAACACATGGCACTGAACACTGAAACAGATGGGCTACAACAGCAAAAACCACGCCAGATGCCACTTCTGTCAGTTAAAAGCAGGAAATTGAGGCCACAATTTAGCATGGGCTCCCAAAACTGGACAACAGAAAATTGGAAAAACATTTCCTGGTTTGATGAGTCTTGATTTCTGCTGAGACATTTGGATGGTGGGGACAAAACACAAACAACATTAAAGCATGGATGGATCCTTCCTTCTGTTAGTGGCTCAGGAAGGTGATGCAATGGTATGGTGGATATTTTCTTTATTAGTACCAACTGAGCGTCATTTAACACCAACCTTAGTATTGCTGCTAACCACCTCTTTACAGTGTACCCATCTACTGGAGGCTGATTCCAGTAGGTTAATGCACCATGTCACAAAGCTCAAATCATCTCAAACTGGTTTCTTGAACATTAAAATGAGCCTAAATGACCTCCACAGTACTAAGATCTCGATCCTTTTGGGGTATGGTGGGACAGTTTTGCATTATGGATGTGCTACCAATAAATCTGCAACAACTGTGTGGCGCTATCATGTCAATAAGGGGCAAAATCTCCTCTTTCTAACACCTTGTTGAATCCATGTCGCAAATAAGACAAATAAGTTTTGAAGGCTAAAGGGCCAAACCAGCACTCGAAAGGAGTTCCTAATGAAAGATCCAGTGAGTGTAGGTTTGGTTGAGACCAAATGATGTATATAGTTCTTTATGTATATAATAGTTCTTTACTTTTAATCACTTTCTAGTTAGCTGTAGGTAGTTTTTGTCCATTTGGTAAAAGAGAAATTTCCAAAAATGTAAAAAGCTTCCTCCTCCTATAGACAAAGGACAACTAGAAGGAGTTCATGAAGGACATCGAGCAGATGGTCAATATTATTGATCTGTCTGCTTCACATGTCTGTTTGTATACAGTGTCTTCCACTCTCTTAATTGGAATTCAAGAATCTAACACAAATCGATATGTTAAGCTTTACAAATGAGATCAAACGGGAGAGTGAACAATGGAAAAAATGGCTACAATTTCAGGTGCAATTAAGAAACATTAGAATAAACCTGCGTTACATAATAGCAGCAGGCTGTCTGTTATTTTTAGCATGAAGGATACAGTTTCCAAAAAGGGTGAGAACTATAAAGTAGACAGAAGACCACATGCCAGACTTTACTCCACCTTGGGAGCGAATACCGTTGTACATCACCTCGTTCCAGTCCTCTCCGGTAAGGATCTGTGAAAACACGCCCACAGCAGCACACAGCCATGCAGAGCTTTGCTGGTGAATCACCTCTAGGTCCACATTTATCAAAATGTATACTTAAAAGTAATTTTCCTATATATTTTGAAGCTGTGTTGAAAGTAGAAACTGTCAGGTTCATTTGCAGACCTGAAAGACGGTCATGATAGCTGCAGGGAAAGTGTCAAAGTTTGTCGGAGTGTAGTCTTCAAAGATGAACCTGTAAAAAATAAGTGACATTTATAATCAAGTACTCTGATACTGATACATTTATCCCCATGTCTGCCCAAATTTTAATTTGGACTTTTGGGATGTTACATTACTATTAGACCATCGTGTGAAACTGTGAGACAATCAGTGAATAATTCTCTCACTAAACCTTCCCTCACCCCGCCCCTCCCTGAGCCTGGTCTGCTGGAGGTTTCTTCCTGTTAAAAGGGAGTTCTTCCCTCCTGCTGTCGCCAAGTGCTTGCTCACAGGGGGTTGTCTCCCTATTGGGGTTTTCTCAGAATTATTGTTTGCCTTTCAATATAAAACCCCTCTGGGTGGCTGGTATTATGATTTGGTGCAAAAACAAAACAAAACAAAAACCGGAATTAAACTGTCCTTAATTTTGACAGGATGTTTGAGCCAAATTTAAAGAAATTTCCATAACAGCTGCCTGTGCAGAGGCATAAAAATCAGTCTACAAATGACAATCCAACGTATGACAGTCTGGCTAACAGACTTATGTTTTTGTCTTCTCAGTTTTAATTCTAGAGGCCAGTTCATCACAAGGACATGCTCGTCTACCTCAGCCAGCTTTTCATGAGGAAAAAGATTGTGGCAAAGGGCCTTTGACTCAGGGGGAAACCAGAAACAATAGCTGTGTGTGTGTGTGTGTGTGTGTGTGTGTGTGTGTGTGTGTGTGTGTGTGTGTGTGTGTGTGTGTGTGTGTGTGTCAAATGTGAGTCTTAAATCTCTACTGAGCTCACACAGTGTCTTGGTATAATAAAAACAACTGAACAGGAGCATCTATTGCATTTATTGTCTTCTCAGTTCAGTAAATAAGGATCTACTACACCATGAAGTCTGCTCCATCCTTATTATTATGTTTGTGAACGTGAATTTACTTGAATTGAATTACTACAAAATGTGAATTTTACTTAAAGAGGTTCTATTATTCTCATTTTCAACTCCATATCTTTGTTCTTGAGCTCGGGCACAGCTGCTTTGCATGATTCACTGCTCAAAAATGATCCTTGTTATCTTCTGATGGGACATGACGCAGCCGGTCTGCTGATCCACAGCCTGAAGCAAGCTATTCTACTTCCTCTCCCGTAAGCCATCTTTCTTCTCATTGGCCGCCCCTCACAAACAAGGTTTCAACAGCAGACGATTGAAATGGCTATGACGTCAGAAAGCTCCATGATTGGTAAAAAACAACAGTCCGAAACAGACTGTTTATAGCAGTCTGAAGGCTTATCTCTGGTCTCAGAGGGATTACTGTAAAATAAGCTTGATTTTAGAAACTCCTGCTATGTTTAATATGAGCTTCTATCCTTTAAAAGTATATAAATGACAGATCACGAGAAGAAGTTTTATAGGTCGACTTTAAACAAATCTATGAATCTATGTGGAGTCTTACCTTCCACCGAAGAGCTGCATGCCAAGCAGGGCAAAGACAACGATGAAGAGAAAGAGAAGGAATATGAGGGAGATGATGGACTTCATGGAGTTCATCAGAGAGACGACCAGGTTCCTCAGAGACGCCCAGTACCTTGAAAGAGATAAAAAAGCACAGGTTTTGGATTCGGGTTTGTGCGGTCTATCACCCCATTAACGAGAACTTAAAGGGAAACATTTAAATCTAAAGAATATGTTTACAGCTGTTGGTGGAGAATGAAAAATAATGTGAAATAAATTATGAGCACATGAGAACAAAGCCTCTGTTTCTCCAGAGGAAGCTGCAAAACTGAATTTCATAAATAACCGCAAGTGTCGTCTCTTTTGTCAGTGTTGTTTGGGTTGGAAAAATACCAGTTTGAATGAAAAAAGAAAAAGCATCACACAGTTTAAGAGGCTCCTCATCCAGGCTAGAGGCTCAAAATGCAAAAGAAACCCTGAAACAAAACTTGCTTGAGAGGTGTTGAGTTTATATAGGATAAGATTGATTAGGAAAGCGCACAGAGATGCATCGTGGGTAATACAGGTGTATCATTTTAACAAGGATGATGATGGAGTGGAGTAAAGAAACTAAACTCGGATTATAAACTGTCTACTGTTAGCTCAGTGTTATTATAGAAACGATGACATCACACTATCAAACAGGTGATTTGCTCTGTAGTTTAACATACAAGGGACCCACACGTTACTAATACTGCTAGTCTTTGGTCAACAGGGAAATGCAAATAATATAAAATCTCAACAGATGGTGAAGAGTGAGGAAACCTGCAGGACTAACTTGGTGATCTTGAAGATCCTCAGCAGACGCAGTGCACGCAGGACGCTGATGCCAAAGGAAGTGCCAGGCCTGAAGAAACCCCACAGCACTTCAAAGATGCTGCCAACAATGACCTAAAGAGACATGCAGGCAAGTTACAGCGAGTTTACAAAGAGCAGCGTATTGATCAAAAAAAGGAGAAGTGGACAGATGTTACGGTCATGAAGAGGAGAAGAGGAGAGGCAAACACGGTGCAGAGACAGACGTGGAGAGAGGACTGAATTTAAAAACGCAAGCATCTGAATTTTCTTAGACACAAATAGAGGGAGGCGGAGTACTGACGCTGCAGTCGAAGCAGTTGAAGGAGGAGTGGAAATAAAGACGTGGGCCCAAGCTGTACATCTTAAGGAGCATCTCAGTCAGGAACAGAGCGAGGAACAGAAACTCTGCATAGTCTGGAAACGTAAATAACAAAGTTACGTCAATCAGTGCTCTCCACCACCGAATGCAATGACTGAGAAGATTTAATTAATGCCTAGGTTGAATGATTAGGTTGTATTTAACTTACACTGATGGCTTCTTTTCTTGTAAATAAAACAAAGAATCGTCGTTTCATGTTTTCTATAACTGTCACTCAAGTTTGTAGTAAAGAGCTGTCGTTTTTATTAGCTACAGCCTGTTATTTTCCTCTTTTTTCTTAGTTGTAGATTTGTACGTTTTCATTATTTGGAGCAAAGTCAACCTTTGCTTTTGAAACTGGACAGTGAAAGATTTCAAGCCGGACAAATGACTGACTTCCTGAGCACGTCTCATGCTGCAAAATGCTACCACAATGAGTTGTGACTCACAGAGAAAGTTGGAGAGCCATAAGGGTTGGTTGTGGTGAACAATGGCTACACACAGTGTGTTGAGAGCCACAAGGCCGAGCACAGTCCAGTAGAAAGTCTGTGTCTTCACCATGCGGCGGATGGAGATGCGCAGGAGACGTTCCTTACGGCGGAAATATGCCATCGGACCTCGCTTAGTGCTCCGGATACTCGTTCTGGTCATGGGGATGCCTTTGGGGGGGGGGGGACAGGGAGACAAACTGTGGTCGAATAGATCCAGTGTAGCATGTTCCCACTCTGAGTCTTAGAAAAATCTGTATTTAAAACTGCAGCAGGGCTCAGCGTGCACCTGCTGGTGTTCGACTTTCTGTGCCCATATGTCTGAGCGTTTGCACACTCCCACTCACCCACAGAGGAGATGTCACCATATTGTTCCTCCCCTGGTTGCCCTTGACGCACCACATCCATGCCTCTCCTCTTGATGGTGGTGGCTCGCTTCAACACTGCAGACAGAGCAGAAATGTAAAACAACCTGTTCAAGCTGCACGTGTCAAATTTGAGAAATGACACTGAGGGCAGCGACACAAGGCTGATTCTGGGTGAATGTGGCCAGAAAACAGAATTAACTTTTTGGTATTGTACTGAATATTTTGAGTAGAGGAATTCTTAACAACACCCCTAAACTGCCTTGTGCATAACCACCCTCATATTTAAAAAAACAACGTCCATAGTTGGACCAAGGCATTATGCAAGTATGCAGTGAAAAGAATGAGAATAAATGATGAGAAGAAATCAAAGTGAGAGTAAAATGCATGTCAAGCTACAGTCTGTGAAGTTTCAGCTAAAAGGGCAAATTCAGCTCAATAACGCTGCAGCTAAATGAGACAAAAATGATCATTTAATGTTGGTGCAATGATCCAAAAAGCTGAATGCAAATCTTCGGATGCTTCTTCATCATGGCAAACCATGCTCCGAGGCTGCTTAACAGTCCATGCATTCCTCTTTTTTGAGCCGTTACCGAGTGCTCCCGTACAGCACAAGCACACACACACGCCGTGCAGCGCACACATGCTGGAAGTGGATGTGATGAGCCTGCTTTGACCTTTTTCACTGATGGATGTGTTTATGATTACCTTTTCATCTTATCCTAACCCTTCACACACCTTTCCTCTGTGTTGTGATTTCTGAATCTACTTGCAGGCAATATTTGCTTGGGGACTTTTTAATAAACCACTGACCAAACGTGCACGCACACACGCAGACGCACACACAGCAGTGTTTTCTAATGGCAGACCAGACTCTGGCAGACAGAGTCCTGCCAAAACACACACGCTCAGTCACACATCCATACGCTGCATTTTGAGACTGGTGGTTGCTAAGGCAACTGCTGTGCACCACCTTTCTTTTTAATCAAAGCTATAAGAGCATCTGCATTTATTGTTATCACAGCAGCTGCAGCCGCTGTGTGTTTCTGCTACAGGTTAGTGTTGCACAATTAAATGTAACCACTGTGTCTTTGTAGAAGAACATCCTTGAAGGATTTTCTTTCCTTTCTCTAAGAGTTTGTTTCTGCTTATTAGTGGCCGCACATGTGTGTGTTTGTGCTTGTGTGTGGTAAAATGGGGTAAGAAGTGGGTTACGCAAAGTGCAGAAGAGAGAACGGTTCTCACCATAGACACCACCTGTACTCCACTCTGGGAGCCTCCTGAGAGCTGCCAATCAATCAACATTTAATAAAATGCTAGTGCAGCGAGTAAAGGTCACAGTAGTGTTGAGAGGGTCAGAGTCAGAGGAGCACTAAGCTATCCGTTGGGCACTGTATCTAATGACAAGCTTCACACTATCAGTGCTCTCTGTGTGGCAATTGTTGAGACAGATGATATGATACGAGTAATTTCTACAAATGCACGACAGCAGCAACACATCCTGAACTTCTACACTGTGCTGCGTACGTAGAAGTAGATATAAAGATGGGTTCCCACCTATTTAATGTGAGCCTAAGGCTAAAGTCAGCTCGGTACATTTTCATAATGACATAATGGCATAAAAAGATGTTTTGTGGTACATCCTGATCCCCTGATATTCTTCAGGATCTAATAATACATCACAGCATCATTTAAGGCTTTGACAAGAAAGCTCAGCCAACCTTTTCCTCAATTTACTTTGTGCATGCAAACTTATTGATCTTAACAAAGCATTATGTTTACCATGAGCACTTAATTTGTTAGTATTATTATTTTTACAGGTATTTGGTAACCAGCTATTAACTACAGCAATTTGCATTTTCAGATGCCGATGGTGCTCAAGTCAGGTGATCATCAAAACTGGTGAGCTACATCTGAGCATAGACTGCGTGTATATAAAAGACGGACACACACTGATTGTTGAAGTCCTGTTTTGAAACCTCAAAATGAGCGTTTTAGGCCATCTTTGTCTCTTTGAATCAGACGTGACGAGCAAATGGAGCGCTGCGCGCTAATACAGCAGTGCCTCGTTTTTAAACTTGCAGTTGAGTCCATATATAACAGGAGGTCATACAGCAAGAATGCAGACTCTATCTTAAGGATAAAGGATTTACGGCACTGCGTTTGTGTTCGTATTTGCCTAAGTTCAACTTTGCTGACTACTGATTGCTGTCACCAGCCTGGAGTGTCACAAACAACCAGTCTGTGAGCTGCTGCTGCCTGTGCTGTCATTGGTTCTTCAGCCAGCTGCAGCGTGGAGCAAACTTACAACAAACGAAAAGCTTAAATGAAATGAGCGTAACAAACAATCACCACAGCAGTTTTCTAATCCCTGATGTTGTCAGCCAGTCAGCATCGTCCTTGGTGAGCTGCATGCTGTTTTCTTTCTGTCTTTTGTTTTTTGAGGACTGCACACAAACAACTCTGTGTAGGTAAATACCTACACAAACGCACACAAACGCAGTATTGTAAATCCTGCATCATATAATCGGACTACTTTTTGCAATCAGATGAGTTTAAAAAGAATGCACGTCAAAGGTCATCGGTTTTCAGATCAAGAGGTCATGTCCATCTCTTATATTTAAGCTTTTGGGATATTTCTGAGTAAATGCTAACTCAGCATAGCAACAGTTAAGAAGCATGTCATTATTTTATTCATAAACTGAAACATATACAAACTGAAACTTTGACTGGATGCTGGCAATGAAAAATCAGAGGATTACTAAAGATATTAGGAGTTCTTCCATAAGCAAGAATAAAGTCATTATCACAGTGAACAGTCTGGATCAGCTTGAGCCACAATAGAAGCCAAAAATGAACAAACACAATGAAAAGAAATACATTTCACTGGAAAGACTTCTTATTCCTATGTCTGAATCTTAAACAGCGTGTGCCAATCTAAAGCCGATCCGCAGTGCAAAAAATAATAGCATACATTTTTTAAAGCATATCTGCCAGCATGAACTAAGATAGGATGTACTGCAATAGCAGGAAAAACAAAGATCCCTGTTGACTTACCATCAAGGGCAGAAGGTCCTGGATTTTTATTCTCCTCTGCAAGCATAACTTCCTCTATAAAAAAAAAGTATGGTCAGAACTGAGCAGCTGATGGTTCACATGAAGGAGCTCTACCGCCATCTGTTGTGATGTATTTACAGCGTTTTTGTTGCAAAACGTAACGCTTATATGTTGCATCGAATACCTCCCATGGTTCACAACTGACAGGATTATAGAAGATGAAAGAAATGATTATTTTTATTTCTCATTGAGGAAAAGTTCGTCTGTGACTGGGACTAAAGCCACCTGCTCTGTCGATCCAGGCCCGATAGCCGTTGAGCTCCCTCTCAATCTGCTGTTGGCGTCTCAGCTTCATGAAGGCTCTGCGATTTTCAACTCTCTCTCTCTCCTTGGCGAATTCTCTGCAGAAGCAAACAGATGAGGCGCACTTTTAAAGGCCACAGGGATGCAGTATTCCTCTCGAAGAAAAAGCTATTGTTGTCTTGAACTTAATCTCTTCTATCTCCCTGTGGAGATAATGACAATGGATCCTGAACTGACCTTTCTGTAAAACTAATTAACTTGCATAGACAGCGTCTAGTGAAACGGTTTGAGTTGGCAGCAGCTAGTTTGTCAGTAATTCTATTTATCGGTGAACAAAGCAAGTCTAACTCATCTTAAATCAACAAACAAACCGAGCTGGCTGTATGGCTGCAGCCCATCTCAGGGAACGACGAGCCCAACACAGGTGTAGAACACCAGAGCCCTAAACCTGCGTCTGTTAGCAAACTACACAGTAACTCTAATGTAGTGTGTAGACTGACCAAACGCTTACTTGAACCAGGAAGATGTCATTTTAATTTCATTTTCTATTCTAAATCTTTAATTTGGCTGTTTGCTGATGACACTTCTTCTAGCTCACAACTATTTGATAGAGGACGAGAAGTGAAAAAGACAGTGAATTTAAAAAAAGAAAAATCCCCTTAAATTTACATCAGTGTTGGAACAGGCTGAACCCACGACAGATTAAAAATGTCAGTGGACTTACCCAGAGAGGACTCCCAACACCAGGTTCAGGACAAAAAAGGAGCCGATGATGATTAGAGGGATGAAGTAAAGCCAGTTCCATCTGGGGCCCAAGGCATCGTCGGTCTGAAATATATATATATATAAAAATCTTAGCTAGTTCAAGACAGCTTGGAGCATGACCCATGCTGCCACAGGGAAAGACAGCAGAAAGACACAGGTGTAAGGTTCAGGTCTGCAGGCAAGGAACCGATACAGATACTGTGTCCATAGATCTGTGGGGGTTATTCTCTTGGACATCATTAGATAACACGTTGTTTCTTTATTTTATAGCACCAGGACCTAAGCATGACAACACAACTGCTGTTTATTCAAGTGGCTTTAGTTTTTGTGTACACAGCGCAGGTGCATATTCCTCTTAAACCCCAGGACGTCTTCACTGTCCGCAGATCATTTTCAGCAGCACAGCAGCGCTGATGTCATCCTTTTCTGTCCTCTGTCGGTCCTCACTCATCGGTAAAGCTCATTCACCATCACTTTAGACGACATAATGCAATCAGTCTGGCAAATCGTATGCCTCCATCCATCTCAATAAAAACTGAAAGAGCAGGCAGCTGACCGCAAATTGCACCCTGGCACAGCAGCGTGCGTTTTGCTTTACTGAGATAAAAGCAAAAGCATACAAGCAAAAATGAACAATTAAAGCCTGTGCATGTCATGCATCCTTTCTTTTAGTGTTCTTCATATTGAAGAAAAACACAAACTGTCCTGCTCGCCATTGTTTTTATTCAATTACTAACTAAAGTTAGAGTCGTTATTTATAGATTAAACTTTTGAGACAGCTCACAACACTCACAGGAGGTCCAGAGGTCTTAAAATGGCAGGATGAGAACTAAGGAAAACCAACGTAGCTCTTTGCAATCATCTCCTACTAACATATTCCCCCATATTCTCCATCCGCAGCTAAACTACATCAGAGGTTGCAAACATCCACTTAGCAGTCATTAACATCCTGCAGCTAAAGCTGCTTTCTGTTCATTGAGGTTAATGGAGTCTGAATTGTAACAAACTACTGCTATGCTTTAATAATTTGCAGCAATCCAGCAAAATACTATGAATGGCAGAGCCGTGCATGTTAGCTGTCTTACATTGTAGAGTACAGTGGTCCATCCTTCCATGGTGATACACTGGAAGACGGTGAGTACAGCAAACAGGATGTTGTCAAACTGCGTGATGCCATCATTGGGCCCGATCCAGGTATCGTTGCAGGTGTATTTGGCGGGACATTTACGCACGCCACACGGAAACTCGACCTCAGATGAGTCCATAGTCTCATTCTCTGAAGAGAGAGATGAAAAGTGAGAAAAACAGACCCACAGTAAGACAAGTGAAAGTGAAAAACCGGATCTGGTCCACTTTAGGATTTAGCATGAAACGCTTAAACCAATCAATGTCCACTTTCTAGTAATCTGACCATCTATCGACACAAAATACTCGAGTATGTCTGTGTTATCAAACTGTCCATTCAGCTCGTGTGTGACAGGAGCTGCTCGGAGGTTAATGATACCTATGAATGTACAATGAGCCATTGTGCCAGCCTGCATTGTTGGGTTTAATTACACAGAAGAGGGTTTGGTTTGATCACATCTCCAGGTGCAGCCTAGTATGGTGTGTGTCTGTGCCCATGTGTGTATGCATTTGTGCTTATGAGTACAGAGCTACGACCTAAAGAAGTGCATAAACATGCATGAGACTGCTGTACACAAACACAACTTATCCATGAGACAATGTCGTCTCTTTGACATTCAAAGATGAACTCTGAGCGTCTGTACCCAGGATCCCAGGCTTCGGGATGCAGCTGTAGTGGAGTTTGCCGCTGTAAAACTCTAAACCGATGATGGCGAACATGAGGATCGCAAAAAAGAGTAGCAGACCGATCTGTAGCAGAGGGACCATGGCCTTCATTATAGACTTCAAGACTATCTGCAGACCTGGAGGGAGAGCGCGCACACACACACACACACGCACGCACGCACACACACACGCACACACACGCACACACACACACACACACACACACACACACATACACACACACAACGACACACACACACACACACACACACCACACACACACACACACACACACACACACGACACACACGCACACACGCACACACACACACACACACGCACACACACACACACACACACACACACACACACACACACACACACACACGCACACACACGCACACACACACACACGCAGCAACACACACGCACACACACACACACACACGCACACACACGACACACACACACACACACACACACACACACACACACACACACACGCACACACACACGACACACACACACGCACACACACACACACACACACGCACACCACACACCACACACACACACACACACACACACACACACGCACAACAATTTAAATGCATCAGCTGAAGCTTCTCATAAAATCCTTTAGAACTTCTTTTTAGTGAAAAATCGCCACAAAGTGAAAAGTGTTGCAAATCTGTTGAGATAAATTATGTTTGAAAGAAGGAGGTTGTGCTTCTGCTGCTGTTTGTGTGTGTGTGCATGTAGCTCTTTGTATTTGTAAACATAATAAAACTAATAAAACTGTGTATGGGTGTTGAGTGGGGCGATGTTACACTTACATACAATAATAATTCATATTTTAGCTGAAATCTACTAATCAAGCTCAACGAAATGATTTATTGTGGAAAATAAAAAGAAGTTAAACTATGATTTTTACAAGTGTGTGTTGTCAACATGTAGAAAGTATTGTATAGAGATTTGGTCACTAGATTGATCTTAAAGTCAAAGTGATGATAATGCTAACATAGAGCGATTTAAAATGACAACACATATGGATACAGGGACAGCGATAATGTGGTGATTTTAAGTATCGTGTTACTTTTGACCTTTGACCTCTTCTTTGAGGTCAAAAGTTCCAGAAAAGGTCTTTTAATTTTTAAACTTTCCCTAAAGTGCTGCTGCCTTTGTTTTATTGGCTATATTAGGAAATGATACTGGTATGTGGAGATTCTAAATATCACATTTGACCTTTGACCTCACCTTTGACATTTTACACCTGCCTTTCTTTCAAATTGATCCCAAAATGTGTCATATCTTTAAAGAAAGTTCTGTGAAGAGAACGAATGAGCTGCCTAGTTAGCTAGAAATAAATTGTAGTTTAATATTATAAAATAAGCTCACGTGCAGTTATAGCTGTTATCTGTTACCTACTCCTACATACAAAACACGACACTGTACTATTCCCTTAAAAGTAAGCGAGCTGCCTTGGTGGAGGTTTGTGCTCTCTGACTGCTTCTTGTTTGACTGTTACAATGTTATTGATTAGTTTTCCAGAAGGTTCTGAGGCAATACCTTAAATAAAAACAACAGCTGTCCTCATGCTGATACCAAATATCAGTATTTGCCAATAACGGGGTTGCTTTTATTTTGCCACTTGCTTAAGCTTACCCATTAATCCTCTTTATCACACGCAGCCTGCGCATACATAGATCCAGATGAAAAGGACAACAACGGCACATTGATTTAGTATAAGTGAGACTCACTGGGGATGCCCGAGACCAGCTTGAGAGGTCGAAGTACTCGCACAGCTCTCAACGTCCTCAAGTCCACTGAGATGTTCATGTGTGCCCCTGCTGCAGCCAGGATCCTTAACGAGCAAACGCGTGTGCATGTGTAAACCCACACAAACAGAAGACAAAGAGAAAGAACAGGACTGTCACTGTTTCGCAGATGCACATTAATACCACAATTTCATGCTCTGTAGGCTGCGCGGAGCCGTGTCGAAAAATAAAAACACGAGGCCGGCGCGCACAGTGTCGGAGGACGGCTGCGGCGCTTAGATAGCGACTGTGATGACGAGAGGGTCTCCGGCAGGCGAAGAACACAGAGGAGAAACAACAACAATGATTATTTGGGGGACTTTTGGCTCTTTCCCTCTGTGTGGGAGGACGGCCGTGACAACTGCTATTTAGGGGGAGAACAAAGAAAGCAGCTCCATCAGGAGAAGGCAGGACACCCTCAGGCTGCAGGGACGCGAAGCTCGCGGACACACATGTGGACACGCACACGTTACAAACACGCCAGCCTTTTATGCTCTACACAAAGCCCTGCACAGGTCTCATTTTCACTTTGTCTTGTTTTCTCTCTAAAAAAAAACACCTCTGTGGCCTTCAGTCCTCAAAATGACAAGAAAGAAAAAAGTCGTGTCTGGTGATCTCACCCCTGGTCTCTCATTAGTCTGCCCTCCTGCTTCCCCTTTCTCTCTATCCTCATATCTCGCCCTTCATCCCTAAACCTCTCCCTCCCTCCTCTCCCCCTCTACCTGCCATTCAACCACCTTCCCAATTATACTCCACCTCCGATTCATTCTGTTTTTACGTTGTCCACCGACCTGAGCACTTATTTATTCCACTTTCACCTCGATGCCTGCAGAGTGGGAGGCAGAGAAGGATGAAGAAGTGAGGTATAAACAAAAGAAAAGCAGTGCAAGGGGAGTAGACGATAGGTTCGCTAAGGGAAGAGTGATACAGCATTTTATTTCAGGACCGTACTTATGACCAAAAAGTAAAGACATAGACGAGCTAAGCAAACTGATAGGTGGATTATCACAGATGATTTATGGTATCATCTTTATGTGCAGTAATTTGCTCAACGGTAATTGCATACTTGATTATCACACAGCTAGAAACGCAGCATCACAGACCCAATTACATTTCTGTGATCGAGTGGTGAGAATTAGTTCGGTCTGTACTGTTAGAAGACAAGGAGTGTCATTTGATTTAATTATGAAAAGAAAGAAAAAAGATAAAGAGATGGGGGACGAGGAGACGAGAGAAGGATTAAAATAGCTCCCCGTCATCCACGCAGATATAGAAATAGAACTGCATTCACACCTGAAGCCACTCCCTCCTCATCCCAGCCTCAACAGCTCACTAACGCGCTGATTATTCCTGTTTTCTCTCGTCTCCTTCCCTCCTTTTAATCCAACCACTCGCTCCCTCCTGACACCGCCGTCATTTCATCCTCGACCTCCCTCATCTTTCCATCTTTCTTCAGACCATCAGTCCTGACTGCTCTTTAACTGTTATGGCGATGAAGGCTCTAAAAATGGCTTTCTCATTCAGTCCGCTGATATTCAGAGGACGTCCCAGGCTCTGTTTTGCAGCAACAACCATTTGCAGAAGTTAGATTGTGTTCTGGGACTTTGGTGCAACCACAGTTAGAAAAGTCCAAAACCATTTTTGGGGTAAAAGTTTTTGCTTGTTTGTTAGATTTTGAGACAACATTTCTAAATAACATGTTATAGCCATACTGAGCATACTGGTAGTTACTGCTAAAGCCTACCAATACACAAATAAATGACTCATAGTATGAAAATGGATTGAGGCCATTAGAGCGAAGACTCAGATGTATAGAAGCTGCTAAAAAATTTTAAAAAATGCCATCTGTGAGTCAATATTTTGGGTGATAAATAGACATATCAGCACCGAATTAAACTATATGTTATTAGATTAGGAAAAAAATATTTACACATATTTATCTAATGAAATGTTGCAGAAACATGCTTTCACTAACAATTCCCTCTGTCCCACAGCCTGCTGTACTCATTACTGTTACAGACATATTGCACATTACAGCCGTCTGGCCATTGGCACCACCTATGTGACGGACATGAGGAAGGTGAAGGTTGGCCTCAGAAAGTGGCAGATTTAAATCAGCCAAGGGAAGCACAACACATGGCCGATTTGGCTCAAAGAAGGAGTTTGGCACCTCCCGGTTGACTTCCTTCTCGGTAATGCAGGAATATTCATTTTTAGTGGTATTAGTCACCATTTTATTCATGAACACCATGAAGTGGTCCAGAGTTAAAGGATGAAACAAAACAAACACAAATAAGTGTTGGTTATTCTGCAGTTTCTTTTATTTTTTCAATAGATTTCCAAATAAAATTCATTCGGGAGCCTTTCACAGGGGCCACACCCACAACTGAAGGGGGTCCTATGGCAACAAGGGGGTTTGGGTTACCCTTGTAATAAATCTTTAGACAACCTAACCGATCTCGGGGACAGCTCAAAGCTCAAAGGTGACTGGTGTTTCTGAAAATGAATAAAGTCGCTTTTAGTCACTGGGATCTGTCAGACAGAAAAACGTGTCCGTTCACTCTGAGCATGTCTGCGAGCGTTATATGAGACGCACTGTAGTGAACTTAGCCGATGGCCTGGTCAGAGTTGTCAGCCATGATAAGTGAGTAACAATGACATACCCTGCAGAGGTGACAGCTCCCCGCTGCGTGACAAATCTGGCGTGACAGCTGTCGTGGCGTGATACTGATAACGTCGTGGCTTATGCTCCGTGTCGCTGTTGAGCTGTTAACGAACGTGATGTGAGCGCACCTGGATATTGTAACGACATTAATTACCGGTCTGCAGCTTTTGAGTCACAGGATCAGTTTTGTGTGTTAAAATAAGGATTCAAATTATATTCCAGCAGAAGAAAATCCTCTTTTATTTTTCTTAAATGATTGATTGTGTGTTATGGAATAACTTTAAACATGTACAACGCATTGTGACAGGGCGTGGTCTGCGGTGCTGCTGCAGGGACGGTGGACGCACCTGCACGGCATCCGCAATCACGCCTCTGTGCGGACTGATGTCATGCTGTTGGAGTGTCGGCTGAGCTGGAAAGCTGCGAGCGTGTGATTGTGTACGGCAACCGTGAGCATGTCATCAGGTCTGCCGTGGACTCAGTTACACACACAGTAATCCATATTGTATTTGCTCATTGTAACGTGTCATTATTTGACGCTGCAACACCTCTAACAGTATTCAGAGAGCCATCGCTCACTCACAGCGTTTCCATTTCTCCAAAATGAACCTTTGCAACAGCAAGAGCATGAAAATCAAAGGTGTTACAAGGAACATTAATATGACTTTAATGATTTCCTTTCATTAAAACCCCACAGCGCAGCCACGCAGGTGTTTTCACTTATGCTGGCTGATGAAAGCTCTTTTAAGGACTGTGTGGGCGTCTACCAGTTGGGCTTGATGGACATGTGAGTTTTGTTGCACCTGTTAGGATAGGTACACTGTTATCATTTTATTAGTGCTTGACAGTTTTGCTACATTACATTTGTAACACTGTTATAGTTTAAAAAAGCAAAACAATACAGGTGTAATTAGCATGTTAACTAAAAACACCTGTGTGGGTCTGTGGGGGCCTTAAGTGCCTCAAGCAAGCACGCACAATATGGCACCACAGAGCCCGGTTACTCGGTGATTAGCACTGTTATTTACATCTGTATTTATCCTTCTGACTGAAAGTTTCTGCCATTTAAAAGAAGAACGATGGGTCTATGGTTTTATTTGAAATCATTTACTCGTAGCTGGCACATTTTTAGAATTTTTGTTCAGTAAGTTAACTATAAATATCACTCTGCTCTGATAAAACGAGTGCTTGAAGGACACAAATTTAAACTATCCCTAAATCTGATTTTTAGATTAACTGATTAATTCAGGTAAACTACAGTTAATTTTGCATTATTTTCTATACATTGCCAGGATTTGAGATTATCATAAGTTTTTACTTCAAGTCAGCCAAGATCAGTGACAGTCGCAGAGAATTTTATAAAAGTCATAAAACTCCTAAACGAGGAGGATGAATGATGGTGCCATATAAGGTCTCTGAGAGAAAAGACAAAGAAAATACAGTTAATTTCTTTTCATTATTTTTAGGCAATACCTCTTTTCCCCTAAAAATCCTTTATAATCAAAGTGTATTTTTCAGTGGTGCTTCTCCGTTACATGCCTCGCATGAAACAATTTGCTCAGAACACATGGGCTGGAGTAAGATATGCATTTGTAATCATTACAGAAAGAAAGAACAAAAACCTTTAGAGCCAAGTGCCACAAACTAGCTATGCCCACAAAGGAAGACAGAGATAATCTGACAAAGACTCTAAAGAAGACCGAACTATTTATACCCATGAAGGTAATCAGGGAATTGGCTCCAGGAAGGTAATGACACACAGGTCTGAATAATAACCACAAAACTGCTGAGGAAGTAAAACTGAAAACAAGACACCAGAGAGACATGCTGACCAGAGCGAAGCAGGAAGAAGGAAGAATAAGTGGATAACACAGAAACACAGAAACACGACCTAACTGCACAGTGGGAATGTTTGATTTTTTTAATGTTTGATTTTGAAGGTTAGATCTTTGTGTGGCTTTTGTGTTGGTACTTCCTACTTCTGTTAGTGTTTGATGTAGTTTACGTGTTCCTTATGACCTTTTTGTGCACGTCTGACTCCGTGCAAGTGCAAACTGGATTTTCTGTTTGGGTCGAAATGTTGATTTATCATCATGGGTAATAAGGAGGAGTTGGAAATTACTCTTCATGCCAGTGTAGGATGCTCCGTGTCCACTATTCTCCCTATTGGACAACACTAATAATAATAATAATAATAATAATAATGATAATGGATTGCATTTATATAGTGCTTTTCGAGACCTCTACAATTCCACTATTCACTCTCACATTCACACACTGGTGGAGGCAGCTGCAGTTGCAGCCACAGCTGCCCTGGGGCAGACTGACAGAAGCGAGGCTGCCATATCGCGCCATCGGCCCCTCTGGCCAAAACCAGTAGGCAGTAGGTGAAGTGTCTTGCCCAAGGACACAACGACAAAGACAGACAGATCGAACCGGCAACCTTCCGGTTACAAGATGAGCTTCCCAACCCCCCTGACCCACGGTCGCCCCACTACATAGTGGCAACCTCTAAACAGTCCACTCCATAGTGAGGAGTGACTGATTTTGGACACAGCCACATCCTAAAGTCAACTGAAGGACCTCTGTAATGCTGAGGGATACAGAATAGCCGTGATTGCCTTTACTTCCACGACAGAGACCAATAGCGCGTACGGCACACAGTCATCATGTTTCATGTGTACAAATTCCAGTAGATTGCATCAGGCGGAGAGACTCCAGCAGCACTACACAGGGAAACATAGCACTAGGTGAAGCTAAGGAAACTGGATAATAAACAATAAAAATTAATCAAAGATTAAGATACTGAAGGTGATTTGTTGCCATTTTGCTCTTTGTAGGGGTTTTAAACATTACTCAAGAACAAATAGTTAAGAAGGCACACTGGCTACTGGAAATGAGCAGATTTATTGCAACAGATGCTGTGATTTTATTTTATTGTCACAGTTAATTATTGAATTATTTCGTCACTGCTGGTTATGCAGTTGCTATTTTCTAACGCTTCAAGCTGTATAATCACTTTTTTTTTTTTATCTCTCCCTCTTTCGTCTCCTGGAATGAACCTGGGAATTTGTCAGAAGAGGCTTCAACTAAGTTCACGCAGTACAATATAGTGCACACATGAGAACTCTTGCACCGAGATAGAAAGCTTTGTCTCAGCAGGAAGACTAACACCATATTTTGTGCATTACACTAAATGTTGAAAGAATAGCTTAATCAAAACTAGCATCTTAAAGTAAGACCCAACTGCCGTCCCAGCAAATATCCTCCCAGCTGATGTGTCCATGAGCACGAGTCTTAATCTTTGTGAAAACTCTAGCAATAGAGAAACAATTTTTCACTTACAGTACAACACAGTCCTACCTGTGGAAGGAAGGAAGAAACAGCTGAGCGTGATTTTTAAAAAACATACATCACAGGGTTCCTGTTTAGGGAGATGTAAGATTCTGCAGGACAATCAATTAAAACCGCTGCTCTCACAGTGTGGTGGGTGGTGTGTGCAGAAGAAGGAATTGCATGAAAAAACTCCTACAGTGCTGCTCTGGTTGGTTTAGTTGATATAAGCCTCTGTGCCTCCCACAGTGTACTCACTCATTTTTAACTCCCCCCCTCATTTGTCCTTTTTATTCTCTTTCCTCCTCACCGAAAAACAGCAGGAACCCCAAACGTACACACATAAGAAACACAATTTGTTGTGCAAATCGGACGGACGGACAGAGGGGTGGGTGGGAAGGAAGGAAGCAAGGTCAAATGCAACTATTCCTTAAATCAACAGCCTGAGATACTGGCCTGGGTTTATCAGCCTGCATATTGGTTTATATGTCAGTTAGCTAAATGTTTGCTCTTTGGCCAGAATGAATAATAAATATGGGTAAATGATTCAGTAGCCATCTGTTAGAAGTCAGAGAAAGTGAGAGAGAGTGAATGAAGGAGAGATGTTAATTTAGCTCATTGCAGACGTGAGTCACCAACACTTTTTACATCACACACTCACATACACCTGCTATAAATGACTACCATTTAATTCACAAGGAGGTCATAAAGGGAAAGTTTTGAGTATCAGTAGATGCTGGTAAAATTGATTAAAATCACACCGTCAATGAGAAGTATTGATGGTGTACAAAAACGTCTTATGCAGCAAAAACACTTCTATGCTTCTACACTTCTTTCATAGGTCCACCTCACTGGTACCTGGTTGAACCCCATCAACAAGGTGCTGGAAACATGAATGTGGTTTTGGTCTATTCTGACATAATAACATCGCACAGTTCCTCAGATTTGTCGACTGCACATCCGTGATGCACCTGCCCCATTTCACACAGCCCAAATGTGCTCTCCTGGATTGAGATCTGGTGCTCGTGGAGGTCATTTGAGTTCAGCGAATAAAAAACACTGTGAACATGAGCCTCTGTTCTGATGCTGATGCTGGTCTATAAAGCTCTGAATGGTTTAGGACCAAAATACATCAGTGACCTCCTGACCCAGTATGAACCTTCCAGATCCCTCAGGTCATCTGGATCCGGTCTTTTATCAGTTCCCAGAGTCAGAACCAGACACGGAGAAGCTGCATTCAGCTTTTATGCTCCTTATATCTGGAACAAACTCCCAGAAAGCCTCAGATCAGCTGAAACACTCAGTTTATTTAAATCCAGGTTGAAGACTCACCTGTTCTCAGCTGCATTTGAATAAAGCACCAAATCTGCACTTAAGCTTAAATTTCAAAAACTTACATTTAACTACTGATTTTATCTACTGTTCTGATTTTATCTGTTTCGATTTTATATACTGTTTTGTTTGTTTGTTTGTTAATTAGTTCGTTTGTTTGTTTGCTTGTTTTAATCAATTTTAAATCCTGCTTTTTATTTGTTTTTGTTTCTAATGTCTCTGTAAAGCACTTTGAATCACCTTGTTGTTGAGTTGTGCTGTACAAATAAACTTGCCTTGCCTCTGTTTTCTGTTCCTAACAGAGGAGTGGCACCAGTGGGGTCTTCTGCTGCTGTAGCACATCTGCGTCAAGGTTTGACATGTTGTGCGTTCAGAGATGCTCTTCTGCATACTTTGGTTGTAACAGTTTTGTTACGGCCGAGACCGTTTTAGACGAGTGACAGGACTCAAATGCAGGACGTCGAACAGCTCGTAAGAAGATTTTAAGAATAATGTTTAATGATTCCACAAATAAAAAAAGGTGAGTTAGACAAGTACGACGTTCCACCACTGAAACTAAGTAACAATCTGGTCCGGGTCAGAGGGGACAGCTATTCCGGGGATTGAACTGGAAAGCAAGTCACATCAGATCCAGGAAAAGGTCGGGGTCACTGTAACAGAGTGCAGATGTTCAGATACGGATAAGGAGACATATGAATATGTTGTTGGTTCAGAATCCTCCTTCGTACTGCGTACTTGCCACAGGTGGTCGGAGATGACGTAGAGGGGTGAGTAGTCCGGATGTGTAATCCAAAAACTCCTGGCGTGGAGGCAGAGAGGCAGGTAGGTGATTCGGGTAATAGCCTGTGGGACTGCCAGATGGTCCAGTATCCAAGTAGGAGCTCTTCGGCAGGGGTTGGCAGTTAGGTGTAGTGATGTTAGCAGAGAATCTGGCGAAGAGAGATTGAGTACGCTGGCCTTATGAGTCCCCGGCTAAATTACCCACAGGTGTAAGCGATCAGCAAAAACACTGAGGCCCCTCCCAGGGGTGGAGACGCCGGCTCGGAGGGAGACACACTGGCACACACCCGGACCATGACAAGTTTGTTATTGGAGTTACTGTTGCTGTCAAAGGTGCTTTTATCCAGGGAGCTGCACATGTGTGTGCATCTCAGTAAATTATAATATAGGATGTTTTATAAATTATTCATTTTATAATGTATTTATCATGATATTGTAATATTATAATTATCGGAATTACTGTATTATCATATTACAATTATATATAGTATAAAAAATATAGTCCCTGTGTCAATAATAGCAAACTTACAATGACTTTTCAAGTGTTCCTTTTGAGAGGGACACAAATATAAAGAAGTAAATTCTGTGTTTGGGCCGAAGGTTGCCTTTTGTCTCAAAGCCAGTGCTATGCTGCTTCCTGGCAGTGACACAACTGTGACAGCAACATGGCTTAAGGAGCTCCACTGACACTGACGTCATTTTGACAGTGACAAACCAGAGTGCCCTTAAGAAACACCGAGCAGCATCTAAGGTCGAAGTTCATAGCTTTTTACAAGCCACAGCTCCACAGTACACTGAAAGCAATCTTCTAATGCAAATTCACGGTCAATTGTTAGCCAGGTCCTTTGCTTAGACTCCAGCAGAGATCAAACGCCGGTTTTCTACAAGTGAAAAGAGGTGAGCGAAGTGTCTGTATTCAGGCTCAGTTTAATCTCAGTAGCCTCTCTTGGCAACATAACTGTTGATTCTGACTCCTCTTAGAAGATGTGGTCAAAACAAGATTCACAGACACAGGTTGTATTTGGACTGTTACAAATCTTCTCTTCAGCCTCTTTTTTTCACTTTGAAATATGAAAGAAAATAACAAATCACTAACGGCATATATGTCCGAAGCTAACGGACCTCTAGTGTTCCTGTGAGTATGCTGCTTAGTGGGGAGGAAGCATAGAACCTAGAAACTAAATGGCACGCTGTGTGTTTCATGCTGTAAAAGGAGTTATAATAAGCCCCAAACCACAAAGCACCAAAATTACTTTGGATTTAAGACAACAATTCTATGTTTTAATAACTTTTTTCTATATTCAGCCATTAAATTCAGCCATATTTGCTGGTGTGATGTAAATCGCTATACAGCATCTCTCAAATCTAACTGGACACAGAAACCCAGCAAAGATGTGCCCAATAACAATGAACTTTTTAAAAATGTAACATCTTTATTGATGTATTAATACATTTATACTGTTCTGCTTTATGACTCATGCACTCAAAATATAAATTAGTGTCCAGATTTAGCCGGTGTTTTGTAACGTGAGTAGCATGTGTGTTTCAGCCTCTCTCACTGTATCCTAAGTAAGCTCCTCGGCGCTGCCACCGGCTGCACACGCATTTCTGTTTGTCTCTGAAAAATGCAATTTCATTCTGAACATCATCTGAGGAGACTTCAGTTGCGACCGTACTCTTTGTAGTTTGTCAATCGCGTCTTTTACCAGATCTCGTTCAGAGACAAATGTAAGACTGAAAAGGATTTACTGCAAGCAAAAATTAAATTCTGAGTAAAATTGAGTTTGTGAAGACAAATTGCCAGGTCACGACTGAGAAATGGCCCTGACCCTCCCTCAGTTTGTGTAACTTTAAGTTGCAAATTGAATTTCATTTGACTTCAGTTCCTTCAAAAAGAGGAACCCCTTTGATCTTAGTGTAGCACCTCATCGTCTCTAATCAGACACTAGACTGGACTGCATAAAGGCCCCTGACACGGGCTTTGTTTTGCAGCCCATTCATCGTCTTTATAGGATGAAGGAGGGAGAGCACACAGGGGCAGAGAGAGAACCTGTTAGGCTGTCAGCTTCCTCGGCATCATGATCATCATTCACTGCCTCGGGATGAGATCACAGGTAAAACACCACGTCTGCGCGAGGATTCAAATGTCACTAACTGCTCTCTCTTTCTTCATCTTAATCATGTTTCACTTTGTTTATTTTAAAACAAAGGCCAAATGAAATGTGAGAGAAGAGTGCTGCCATCACTCACGCACATAAACATACAAAGAAACAGGTGTATCTGCACTTTTCTGTCCTTTTCTGACTAAGTGTAGCAGCGGGACTGGAGCCAGTGACAGCCTGACCTGGGGCGGGGTTCTCAGTCACCACGGTAACAGCTCAGGGGGACATATCCACCCCTGCTATGTCTGAACTCATCAATCGATCAGACAACAGATGGAAAATAAGACTGGAGAGGACACGTCTGTGTGAATATGTGTGTGTGTGAGAGACAGTTTGATATAGTCACGTCTAACATGTGCATGAATGCCAAGCAGACATACGGTGTTGCTGGCTAAAAGACGTGCAGTAGTGGCACATTTGGTTCATACGCATGAGTAACAGTAATACACACCAGACAGATTGTGCTCGCAGCCTTCAGTGAGTCAGGTGCAGTGATGCATGTTCACAACTTATCTGTCATATTAATATCATTTAAAGAGCCAAGCTTAAGAAATGTATTAAAAACTGAAGAAAACTGAACTGAAGCCAAGAAACAAAAGCAAGTGAAAGAGGGCCGAGATGTGAAGTACAGTGAAGAGATGGAGAGAAACAGAGCACATCCCATGCTGGCTGATATTAAGGGTGTTGGCTTCACTGATGTAAATCAATTTGAAGCTCTCGCGTTAGCTCTCCCGTCTGGTCGGCAGTAGTAACAGAGCAGGAAATGGTCAGAATAAAGTCTGATGCCTGCAGTATAAACTGCTCTCACAGCAAAGGGAACTGTCTCTGTCAGTTTAAGAAATAAATCTGTCATTTTCTGTTTTCTCCCAAGCTAATGTACAAAACAACGAGATAACATCGCAGCATAATTCAACAGGTTTATAAAGTTCTTGTCCTGGTTTGGGTCTCTTGGTTTAGGCTTTCTGTTCATTGTTACTCTTCTAGCGCTTTAAGTTTTTATTATTTTGAGGTATTTTGATTTTGATTGGGTAGTGACCGAAAGAACGAGATCGCGGATACAAGCGGCAGAAATGAGCTTCCTCCGAAGGGTGGCTGGCCTCTCCCTTAGAGATAGGGTGAGAAGTTCGGCCGTCCGGGAGGGGCTCAGAGTAGAGCCGCTGCTGCTCCACATCGAAAGGAGCCAGCTGAGGTGGTTCGGGCATCTGACGAGGATGCCTCCTGGGCGCCTCCTGGGTGAGGTGTTCCGGGCATGTCCCACCAGGAGGAGGCCCCGGGGCAGACCCAGGACACGCTGGAGAGATTATATCTCTCGGCTGGCCTGGGAACGCCTTGGTGTTCCCCCGGATAAGCTGGAGGAGGTGGCTGGGGAGAGGGAGGTCTGGGCTTCTCTGCTTAGGCTGCTGCCCCCGCGACCCGGCCTCGGATGATGGGTGTGTGGATGGATGGATGGGTATTTTGATTCCTATTTCACTTTAATTATCATCTTGGTAGATCTTGAATGTTAGTTCTTAGCATTTGATTTCTAGTTTCTCATGGTTTGATTAATTACTCTGGAAGTGAGTTTGGTTTCTTGTGTCACTTTGTCCTTTTGGATTTTGATTCTCTCTCCACCATCTGGACATTTGATGCTTAAAGTTTATTACTCTTTTCCCTTGTCGTGTCCAACAGTGCAGCAATCAGAATTGTTAGTACAAGTAGGGCATTGTGGCATTTATTATAACTGTCCACTTGATAGTCATATTTTATTAGAACTTTATTAGGATTTTTTATTTTGGATTATTACAACCATAACGGACAGAAAAGAAAAAGAAAGAAAGTGAATTTGGGGAGAAAGCTGGCAGAAAGAGAGGGGGGAATAAAAGAGAAGAAGAGGGATAGAGTGCTCTCTTCTGCTCTTCTCTGAGGGGGGGTCGCGGTTGACCCTGAGTTGGTCCTCCTGGGACAACCTTGGCGACTCACCAGCCGCGGCCCGAGTGCCTAAGCAAAGCCAGAATCCCAGGCTCGAGGTGGAGAGCCCCCTGAAGTCGCCTTTTGTTAATCAGTCTGCTCGTGTCCTGCATTTGAGTCCTAATTATACAAATTGTGACAGATATTTTTGACCACAGCCAACAACTTAATTTTCCACATAATGTTGGCGACAGCGGCTCTACAGAATACACTCATCAGACAATTTATTAGATGCACCTTGCAAAATGTTGGACCTCCCTTTTTCCTTCAGAGCTGTTGAATCTGTTCCGAGAAGAATCGAGACAAAGTCCCTCAAATACTCCTCGGAAATTTTGGTCCATATTGAAATGACAGCACACAGATACTGCAGTTTTCCACGATCCATGAAAGCTGGTTTCCTGTTTCTCCACATCCTAAAGGTGCTCTACTGGATTGAGAGCTGGAGACTATGGAGACCATTTATAGTCACGTGTAGTCAACCCATTTTCATATTCAAGAAACCAGTTGGAGATGATTTGAGCTTCGTTACATGGAGCACAGAGCTAAAAGCAGCCATCAGAAGATGGATGCAGTGTGGTCATAAAGGGAAGGACACAGATACTCAGACTGTTGCATTTAAATAACGTTCAGTTGATCAACTGTAACGTCTGCATGCGTGTTCATTCCATGTTTTGGAGAAGCAGAGTGTGAAGTGGACTCTGTGGACCAGCGTGTCTATTAGAGGTTTTGCTGTGATGCTGGATTGTCCAATCAGCCCAAAGCAGTCTGCCTATTCTTCTCTGACCTCTGGCATTTCACCCAGATAACTGCTCCTCACTGGATATTTTCTCTTTTTCTTTTTTTCCTGATTGGTGGGAAAATGCCTGTTGAAGTACTTTGGTCAGCCTGTCTGGTACCAACAACCATGCCACATTTAAAGTCACTTAGACCACCATTCTCCCCCATTCTGATGCTCAGTTTGAACTTCAGTGGGTCTTCTTGATCCTGCCTACATCTCTGAATATCTGATGAGATAATCGTGTTAACAACCAGTTGTATAGGTGTACCCAACAAAGTGGCAAATGAGTCTATATGATGGTAAGTGAACGATAAACATTACGTTCACTTTTGTTACTTGTGATTGTTTCACTAGAACAAAATTACATTACAGGATTTATATGTAACTAAACCTGAATAATCAAAGTACGACTTGTGCCGCTCTTTTGAGCGAGAGTTAGGAAGCAATATTTGACTGCCCTAAAAATATTTCAATGATTTATCATTTACAGACAAGCATCACATTAACAAGATAACTAGCTGCCGTTTTGAAAAACAGACAGATTTCTCAAAGTCTTGAAAACAATATTTTAAAGTGTTTGCTACATCAGAGCCATATTACATCATTTATTTTCCCGAGTATCTTTTCCCTCCCTCTGCTTCAGACATTTTCCTGTCACAGGCTTTCTAAACAGCCCTCTCCTCTTTCTACTTGTTGGTGTTCTAAAATTACATTTCAGGTACTTAGCTGGCAGTATCTCTATAGACTGGCTGAGCTCTAGGGCACAGTTAATGGGGATCCAAATAAATAAAATCAAGATGTGTTTTCAGAAGTAAAGAAGAAAAGACTGAAAAAATCTTCATAACAAACTTGGCAGCAATGTCTATAAAAACATTATCCTATATATAAGAGCCACAGAGAAATGCTCATCTCCCAGGTTCCTTATCTTTACACTCATCAGCTGCCTCTGAGCTAACCACCCCCCTCCTCACCCCCCTGAGGGTCTGGCACACAGTGATGAAACAAACCCGTGGTGGGCGTTGCCTCTGCCAACTTTTGCCACTCTAATGGAGGGCTTACCAGCCAACGCGTCGACCACGATACCAATTAGTACGTGCGATTATGCAAATAGTCTTTCTTCGTATTTGCTCCAGCTCTATCCATCTCGTCCTTCTTCACTTCCTTTCTTTCTCCCATGCTTCTCCTCCTCGCTGCTCTGCCTCACAGCTTGCTTTTTCAGCAGGAGTAACCGGCTGGTGAACCATGTGAGCGGGCCTGAGGAAAACCCTCTATTCCAATTTCCACCACAACAGCCCTCCGTTACACGATAACAGCTTTTGAGGAAACAATAAGTGCCATCTGGTTTTTCATACCTCCCTCCCACTCGCGCTCTGTGTAATACAGGCCATCTTGAAACACCAAGGAAGCTTGCTGAGGTAATCACAGCCTCCAGCGTTGACACTTTTAGCAAATGCTTCCATAATTACACATGTTCGCACAAAATGTTGAGGGAGTCCGGGGTACTCACTGAGGAAAGGTTTAGTAGTCTGAGCTAACACTCGTGTGTTATGTTTCCACGGGCAAAGTTTTAAATGAGGGCTCCCGCCTGTGTGATTGAAAGCGTAGTGGATTTACTGCAGGCTTGTTTTAACTGCACTATAAGAACTCATAATCTTGTAAGTCAAGTCCACTTGAAGTTGCCATTTCTGAGCGTTTTGGTGACTGCAGACTTCAACACACATAAACAGAATCTCTCAGAGTCCCACAAGGTAAATAAAAAACAATAATCCCCTCACGTGATCATTTTTTCAAAAATGGAGGTCAAACTGTTTATTTAGCAAGTGAGTAAAACAAAATATGTAACCGTCTTTTCCCCACTTAATATCTTTGGGGCTCACAAAGAGCACAGAGCACACACTCACTTCACTGTTAACTGACTGACTGCACTCTGAGGTCAACATTCACATGCTCCTGAAACATTTAGCAGCATCTAATATTGCTTAAAGTCTTCTTTGACGCACATTTTTTGAATATGTAATGCTGTATTTGCCTTAAATGTTCACTCTTTTTGTTTCTCCACATGTTAATTTGATTATTGGTACTTTGATTATTTGCATCAACAGTTATTCTGCCTGTTTATCTTTCTTGAAGTTTCTGGATGGCATCTTTTGAGGACAGAGGGTGTCAGGCCAACACCCCATCAACCTTTTTGCAGCCAAGGGATAAAAATCGCTTGACTGGTCACCGTTTCAGTCTTTCCTACTTTAGCTCAGCTGTCGCCGTCTCATTGCACAGAAACTTTCTTTGCAGTGCTACACGAATGAAAGTGTTGCTTTACAACCACAATGAAAATTTGGTTGTAATTTTGCTTCTTCCTGCTCCTTTTTGAACATGAACTTTATTTGGAGTTGTGGTTGCTCGTTTTCCTTTTGTTTTGCTTTGTTCATTTGTCTCTTTTAATTCTATTTTGTTGTACTTTTTCAACATGTTCAAAATAAAGATTCAATCAATCAATCAAAAATAGAGGGACGCTGCCAAGCGACTGTAATGGAATATGAATACAGTTCAGTGTTTGTATTTGAAAGCATCTATATGCAGAATATTTGCAACACACTCAGACTCTTCCTGTCTGTAGAGACCTCCTAATTACTGACTGATAGACAAAACTGGTGTTACATCTCATAATACCAACCAGATCTCATAACATTTATTTGCTTTCCAATAAAGTTGCAAACCTAGAGTGATAGCCTAGAAGTCTGGAAGTGCTGATGTGCACTGGAAGTGTTGAACGGGTGGAAGGAAAAAGGGAAACAGAGAGAGACACGGTGAGAACATTTTCATTAATTTATCTTTGCACGGGCTAAAATGATAATTTAGAGAGGGAACTATCTGCAGCTCACTTCATCATGATGAATATTAATACAATGAAACCTTAGAGGCTATTTCAGCCAGATCGAGCATGTTTCCGCCCTAAGTCACAACTGGTAGTTCAAATTCAACCCACAGCATGCGAGAGTGGAATAAATGCAGCTGCTGTTGTTCACGTTTATAAAAGTTCCCTCATCTGTTTTTTCCCCCAAATATCTGTTCGGTAAAGATGGAATTCATCTGAAACATCATCACGTGAAACTTACACGCAGATGCATTCATTTACATTTACATGACTGGAGCCCAGCACACTCAGAAGATGCAAGCACATCAGAACAGCCTGTATGTTGAGTGTCCTCACAAGAGTATGTGACAGTGGCGTCAGCCGATCAACAGGCTTGAGGCGGGAACAAAACTCATCTCTCCACGCCGCCCCTCTCCCGTGCCCTCCTCTCCTCCATCTTTCTCCTCAAACTTCACGTCCTTCCTCTCTCCAACAGCGAGCGGAGTATCATGAGAAGCCCGACCTCATCAATAATTGAACAGCCAGAATCATGTAGAATTCTCTAAGAACCGTGTCTGCCACCCTTTGTACTTCTATCCTGTGACTTGATTAATATTTCATTTGTGTGTGTGTGTGTGTGTGTGTGTGTGTGTGTGTGTGTGTGTGTGTGTG